>NC_040044.1:33803820-34103820 GCF_003713205.1 Coffea eugenioides | reverse complement strand
GCTTGTTTATTTAAATTATTTTGATTGAATAATTGGATGAAAATTTGACCTTTACTTGCTTTAATTTTTATCAATCTAATTCACTCTCCCTCTTAGTTTACTTGAACCTTACAAAAGTTAAACCCTACCAATGAAATTCAACTCATTCTATTCTCATTCTTCCAAATTTCCCTTCTTTCTTCTAAATGAAAAAATATGGAGAGCCCATGCTCTCTACTATTCATTGGACTAAGGGTATTCTTTAGCTAGTAATCAGTAATTCAATAAAAAAAATTGAGTTTTTTTTGGATTTTTCTACATGATCGACACTTTTAAATCTTATGCCAATTTAGGTTGAATATCTATTTTTTTCATTGCTACAAGTTCAAACGACAAGGCATATAAACTCAACACTTGAGCCATACACTAGCATGATTAAAATTGGTCTTTAATGTTGCTTTGTCTTTTTTTTTTAATTATCATTATGGTATTAGTGTGTAGTGCTTGAATTTTTCATAAGGTTGGTCATTAAATTCTTCCTAATTTTTGGACATATTTTCCCTTGACCATCTTATCTTGTTTCATTAATTCGCAACTCGAATGGACTTTGTATGACATTTCATCTATGCCCTTCATATGACATTTTGTCTATACTTTGAATTTTTCTATGTTAGTTGTGCATTGGGCATGGATTTGTCATTTTCAATACTTGGAGGATAGATAGGTTAGATGGTACGGGGGAAGTGAATGTGATTGAGAGATCTCAAATTCGAGATCCCCTATTTATATTGAAAAAAAGTGAAATTTCTTTTCAAGTTTTTCGTTCTTTCATGAGGAGATCTACCTTAAGTTTGGCAATTCCTACTAGGTATTAATATAAATTTTCTCTATCTTGTCTTTAGTTGATGTACTTTAACCATGTTTTTTCCTAAAGGGATTGAACATACTATTTTTCACGTTTTTATCATTTTAGTTATAGAGACTGTTGTGGACATTCAATATCCTTCTTTATGTTCTTATGTTTGCATACATTTAATAATCTTGCAAATTAAGAGAGAGATTGAGGCTGATGCTTTTCGAAGACAAACTTTTCAACTTTCAATTCCATCAGTAAATGCTTATAGTTATTGCACGTATTGTCATCAGTATCTTGTTTTCCCTATTTAATTTTGAGTTTCAATGGAAATTTTTTACAATTATAAGTCCCAGTGGACTCTCTATTACAGCTTAAATGCTACATTTGGATGAATTATGAGCTATTCTGTGCCTGATCTTGCATTATTTTTTTTTTTGCATCGTTGCCAAGATTCTCTGCCATTTAAACTACTTATTGTACTTTAGAATGATCTCCACCAATTGGTTATGTTCTTGTACATTTGTATATCAGAGACTTCATTGGGGTTACACTTAATGAGATGTCATGCATCCTTGTAAAGTGTTACTTCTTTTGGACAAGCTGAATAAAGAAATATGATCCAACAGTATTCAGTTTAAAGAAGTTGGAGAGCAACTACCTTTAGATAGCTAATCAACATCGATTAATAAGATTTCTATCCTATTCCTACTAACTGCTTCCAACAATGATCTTCTGTCTTTAGAACTTAAATCTTTTTAGCAAGATAACAGTTGCACTATAAAAATAGTCATTGTTTGGCTTAATATGTCACTGGTTAGAAGCTAATACAAGGACACTAAACATTCCATCATCACATGACACACTACTAACCAAAATATAAGTTTTTTTCACTATGAACAAAATCATTTTTCAAAACTAAATTACTTCACCTCCTATTGGCAATGGAAAGATGTGCAGTTTCTACATAAATAGTAAAAAAATTAACAAAAAAACCAATAAATCATTATTTTAGTAATCCAAATCAAGCATTCATGACACAATCCAAGGAAAGTAATATACGGTGATGCTATAATCAAAAGACAAAAAACAATGCATTTAAGCTAGAACTTAGACATAGATGAAAAGAAGTGAAAATTTATTGACATTAATAAACAACTATAAAAGGGTTTGATAGCTTTGTATGGACTGCCAATTAGGAGACAACCAAATCGGATATACATATAGAATGTTATAATAAAGAATGATAGAATTTTAAACAAGAAGAGAACTTGCAAATGGCCAAACACAGGAACTCGGAACTATTGATCCACAATGTGGCATCTAACCTCTACTATTTTCTCTAGACATTCTATAGCTACGATGACAAAAAGAACATAATATTCAGAGATGAATGTTAGGTCTGGTTTTAGGAAGTTGACAAGAAAGTTCTTGACAATTTCAAAGAGATAAATAATAAAGTAAAAATAAATGAAATAAGAACACAGGAATTTATATGATTCAATCAAATTGATCTACGTCTACGAGTGAGCAGAACTTCACTATAAAGAAAAGAATACAATAACCTTAAGAAAGTGTTCCTAACCCCAAAATATGTAAAACTAAAATACAAGAGAATCCAAAATAATTTTGCTAACAAAAAAGATTTAATGACACGAAAACTCAGATAGCCCACTAAAACTCTTTCAATTTGGTGTATTTAATTTCATCATAGGCCTACTCTATTTATAGCCAACTCTATATAAATACTCCCTCTGTCCCATTTATTTAGTCATGTTTGAGGAATCCAATTTTTTAAAAATAGTAGTTTGATTGTGATATTTGTGCTTCTTTTTTCAATTTTACCCCCACAAATTTAAAATGGTAACATGCATATGATTAGAAAGAATAGCTACATTGGAAAGAGAGACTAAAAGGTGTTTTAACTTTTCTAACATGACAATTATTTTAGGACATCTAAAAATGAAAAGTACGACACTTTCAATGGGACGGATGGAGTATATGTTAAAAAGCAAATGAAATGACACTTAAATCCCTAATATCAAGTTTTTCTCTTTTTTTTTATGAGAGTCCTTTTAGAATTAGAAGACAAAAGTCAATTTTTTTAACATCACAATCACTAAAATTTGTCAACCAATGTTATCCCTAATATTTCTCACAACCACAAAACTCGTAAAAAAATTCTACTTAACCCAAAAAAATTCATCATCATATTAATCTGAAACTCTTATATATAAAGTAGGTGCTATTTATAAAGTATAAAAACTTACTTAGCCCATCAAAGAAAAATCATCTATTATCATAATAATCTGAAATGATAATGGCGAATAAACAAAATAAATTAAACTAACATAGCAAAAAAATCAACGAAAATATGTCACGTATCCTTTTAGAGGTTTCTCCCAATAGTTCGTAGTAGTAAGGTTACTCTTATCGATAAAGGAGAAACTTCTGATCCATAAAGACAGACAGATCTGAGTATCTTTAGGTTTAGTACTACTATTGCTAAGATGGTTTGGCAATAGAATTCCAATGCCAATGCCAACGGTTGGGGTTTGGGTAGTAGCAGTAATAGGTGGTGGAGAGGAGGTTCCGATTCTAAAACAAGTAGCAAGTGGATAGGGGGAAACCCCCTTCTTCATGAAAATTTACTTCACATTACTATAGGTCTGGTATTTCAGTAGAATGGTGCTCAAGACTAGAGAGGAGTGGCATTAGACAAGAGTCAAGGAGATGTTAGTTTAGGTTTTGTAACAACAAGACTAGAGTTAGAATATGACTCGGTGTTAGTTAATGTATGGAAATTCATCAACAGTGAAAATTCCATTTTGCTCCTAAATCACCACAACACAACCTTTGACCCTATTGCTATTCGTCTAGCAATATCATCTCTGAGAAATAGTGTGCATGACACAAAAGACATACACATGTAAAGCAATAGAGAGGACTAGTGTTGGATGATATTAGCAAAAAGACATCTTGCTTCTACTCAATGATGTTTGTCTTTTCTTTTATTTATTTTTTAGTATAAACTCTCTGGTGTCCAATGACTATATTAAACCCTAACTAAGTTGGAGTAAAGTATTGTTGGACCTTTCAGGAGTGGCTCTCCCAACATTGATAAATACCTATGTTCTAAAATAGGTTTTTGATAATTCTTTTGTAGTTTATTTCATATGCTCTTTAAGTAGTACACCAAACATTCCATCATCACATGACACGCTACGAATCAAAACATAAGTTTTCTTCTCTTTGAACAAATTTATTTTCAAAACTAAATTATTTAAAACGATCTAATATGAATAGCCAAGGGCATGCTGAAAGAGAAGCCTCTACTATTGATTCAATGACTTTACCTCCTGGTGGCAATGGGAAGATGTGCAATTTCTGCATGAATAGTAAAAAAATTAACAAAAAAATCAATAAGTCATTATTTTAGTAATCCAAATCAAGCATTGATGACACAATCCAAAGAAAGTAGTATACGGTGATGCTATAATCAGAAGACAAAAAATAATGCATTTAAACCAGAACTTAGACATAGATGAAAAAAGTGAAAGTTTATTGACACTAATAAACAAGCATAAAAATGTTTGATAGCTTTATACGGACTACCAATTGGGGGACAACTAAATCAGATATACACAGAATGCTATAATAAATAACGATACAATTTTAAATAGGAAGAGAACTTACAAATGACAAAACACAAGAATATGGAACTATTGATCCACGATGTGGCCTCTGGCCTCTACTACTTTCTCTAAACATTCTATTGTTACGATTACGAAAAGAACATAATATTCATAGATGAATGTTAGGTCTGGTTTCAGAAAATTAACAGAAAGGTTTTTTACAATTCGAAAAAGATGATAACAAAGTAAAAATAAATGAAACAAGAACACAGAATTTATGTAGTTCAATCAAATTGAACTACATCTATAGGCAGAGGAAGAGTAGAACTTCACTATGAAGAAAAGAGTACAAAAACCTTAGAAAAGTGTTCGTAACCCCAAAATATTTAAAACTAAAATACAAGAGAATCCAAAAAAATTTTACTAATAAAAAATATTTAATAACCAAAAAACTCAAATAGTCCACTAAAACTCTCTTGATTTGGTATACTTAATCTCATCACATGCCTACTCTATTTATAGCCTATTAAAAAAAAAAAAGATTTTCTTGCACAAAAAATTATGTAAGATAAAACCACATAAAAATGAATCCCTTTTTAGTATAACAGAAACATTAACGTCAAGAAATAAAGCAGAAAAACACTCACCTCCAATCTTATTTTTCCTTTTAATTTCATAACCCCATCCTCACTTGAGTTTGTCTCATATATTTGTTTTTGGACAGAAAAATGGGTGTGTCAGTCTTGCCAGTTCTATGCTATGTCTCCAAATTTGTCAACCTATTTTGAACTCTCCTCACGCTAACCACATACAATATGGTACACTTATTTTCAATCTTAAGGATACGGTTGAGAAAATCATATGAGTAAGTTATATTTGAGTAATTATTTTTTATATTGAGAATTTTGACATTGTTATTGGTGTTGACTTTGTCTTTATATCTTACATTAGAAGTTTTACAAAGAAATATCTCCTATTCGTGGGTATAAATACAATGGATTTAAGTGAATTTAAATATGTTAAAAATATCAAATTAAGTGGGGTTCATGCCCAAATTTAAGAGAGATTTTGTCTAGACATCAAATCAAAAGAGTAGTTAGTGGGTCTTTGGGTCATTAAACATTTTCTGTCATTTAGACCTTTTGTGTTTTCACTTTTATGTGCTTTTAGGCATTGAAATTATTTTCTATATTTTATGCTCTCTTTTTATACTCTCGTTTTGTTATAAAAAATATGCTACCCCTTCATTCATGGATGTAGATCAATTCGTTCATTTCATGCAAAATTTTGTGTCTTTTTTTTTAATTTTATTTTCTTTGTTATTGTCTTTATTGGATTGTCAAAATTCTTATTATTTCCATTGGTCAATTTTTTGGATGAGACCAAATAAACTGGTATCAGAGTTTATGCTCTGGTTTCTGCGACAACGATGACGATAACAAACTATTAATATCTATTCCAGTTAGCACGATGGAGAGTGAAGTAAAATCCTCCATTAGAGTTCAAGTGAATTTTGAACAAGAGTTATTTGATCCGTTGGAATTCGTTAAAGGTTTCGTGAACAAGTTGGAATTCGTTAAAGGTTTCAAAGAGCCCACTTTTCAAATGCCCACTTTTCAAGAGCCCACTTTAAACGTGTGAATCGTGCCGAATTTTTAAAGTTGGCCGAAATCCAACTTAATTTTGCCTTGAAAACCAAGTCTGTACCTTCAGGCTCATTTTTGAGCACTTTCCACTTCGATTCGTGGAAAAATGTCTTCTAGGAACTTATAGTACTTTCTACGAGGTTTCCAACGGTATAAAGTTTTCTAATTCTCGACTTGTGCCGAGTGAGTTACGATTTTTCTAAGATTCATAATAAAACTGAAATTTTCCAATTTCAAGGAAAAAGAGTTTTTCAAGAACTCTTTATTCTTTTGATTTTATCTAAACGTTTTATCCCCGATTTCCTAGATAAAGACTTAAATACTTTTGAACGTTATCAAACCCCACTCGAACCTCGATTTACGAGTAATTGAGGTTCATTTTCACGGAATTCCCTCGATTAATGCTAGTGAACGAATTATTCCTCGATATTTGGGATGTGAATGATAAATTCACTATTATTTGCTCAGGCACACACGAGGACCTTCAAGAGGATTCCCCGGTGGACGCTTGAACTTCCCTTGACCTTACTCACACCTAAAATTTGGTGAGTGTCAGGTGTATGTAACCTTGATACATGTTTAATTGTTACTGATAATTGGAAATCTTGAAAGTGGAGTCGAGTGTGTACTTTACCACATTCGTTCTCATTAGAAATGAGATTTTAATGATTGAAATACATTGAATGAATAATTGAAATGCATTGAATGAATGAAATGTATTGGTATGCTAGCTGCATACGTCGTTGGAATGAATCTTCTCGACACAAAAGTGTACATGGGGGACGCCCAAATCTCATTGACCGACCTTGGACTCGAGCCGGCATGGGCTTGGTCGGGAACCTTGGCGAGCCATGAGATATATAAGCTTGACCTAATGAGAGGTCTTGCTTGGCATACTCGAGTAGTATCGCCACCAATAAATGACAGGCGGGCCGATACAGGGGTATGTAAGGTGAAAGGGAACAGGTTAAGTGGAGTTCTACGGACTAAACCTACCCGATTGACGGAGTGTCAATTCGTGGAGGTTATTGAATGTACAAGTGGAATATAGCTCCTGAGAGCTCCAGTATCCTTGAATTGTTTCTGGTTATATTTCCAGTAAATTGTTAATTACTAAAATATGATTGCTTGACTTGTAAATTGAGATTGTTATTTGAGCAATGTGCTTGCATGTGTGTTCTTGGCCTCATGAGCGTTTTGCTCACCCTGTAGATTTGTTTTCCTTAACAGGACCGAATCTCGGAGAAGTATGGAGAAACCCTTCGTTGTACTTTTGTTTAAGGTTCCTACTATATTTTGGCTAGGCCCTGGTTTGGGTTGAACTTTTGGGAATTGAAATGTAAAAAATTTGGGCCCTGACGTGTATTTTGAATTTAAGTCGTATTATGATTATCGATGTAATGGTTACATGTTAAGTGACTTGTTAAGCTTGAACGCTTCCGCATTATTTGTATTCATGTTGCTCTCTTCGAAATGTTTAGTTCGGTTTTAATTTGAACGGAATTGCTTGAGTCCTGGCGAGAGCTGGGCAGGCGTCCGCGGATACCCTTTGGTCCGCCTTAGGGAGATGTGGGGCGTCACATCACTTCCAAATCTGCTAAACTATTTTGAGCTCTCTTTACTCTAACCACATACCGTGTGGTACACTTGCCTTCAATCTTCAGGGTACACCTGAGAAAATCAGATGTAAGTAAGCCACATTTAAATATTTACGTAACAAAAGCAGAATATTTATGCAGACTTTTGACATCATTACCCGTAATACTTATGAAAGGCTTTTGGGGGGGGGGGTTTTCCTTCCTTTTCCCTTTAGTGTCAGTAGTAGTAGGAGTCTGAAATCGCTTTTGTAGTTCTCATAAGCTAATACAGTATCTCTGCAGTCACCTTCAAGAATAAGATGTATATCACTCAACCCCATTTGGGACTGCAGATAGTCAAGGGCTTGTTCGAGAAGATCAGACATGGTAGCCATCTCTACTAGAGTGGTGTTATCAGGCTAACCCACATGTTTGGAGTAGAATGTCGTGATCACATTCCCATATTCATCTCTCAGTACCTCCACTCCATAACCTTGGTCTCCTGCTAAATTAAAGGATATGCCTATATTCAGTTTGAAAAATCTGGACGAATGGATAGAATAAAAATTCAACAAATATATAATAGCGTGTATATGTATATATATATATATATATATATATATATATAAGGGTCCTGATGTAGTGGAATCGTTTGAATTGTTACAACTTCGAGCAGATGGTTTGAAATTGATTCTAAAAGATGGTTTGAAATTAATTTCTCCGTTTTTAGAATGGCTCTAGTGACTACATTTATGTTAAGTCTAGTCGCTTCAGCACCTTGTGATCTTTGTGAAAATCATTACGTGCCCTCTTCTAGGGTGGATCAGGACAAGAATGAATCCCGGAATTTAGGACATACTCATACTGGGATATATATATTTTCCAAAATTTTTGGGATATCAAACAATTATCATACTAGTCTATTTCCTCAAATGGGGTGCAAGAAACATTTATTTATTTTTTTTGTGCAAATTTTTGCTGTCAAGTTTTTTATTGCATGCTGACTGTTTCATTTCCTTTCACAACTTTGCTTCCTAGATCATACTACTTTGAACAAACAAAATAAAATAAAGTAAACGAACAAACATCAAACTATTCTAAACCAGCAAAATAAAGCAAACGAACAAACAAAATGGGATAAACTGACAGCCATACCCTTTAGGAGGTTTCTCCCAATAGTCCTTACTTGATAGTTTGCTCTTATCAATAAAAGAGAGGATTCTAATCCAGAGTGGCAGCCAGATATGGGTATCTTTATGTTTAGGCTTGGTACCGCTGCTGCTGGGTTGACTAGGCGATGAAATCCCAATACTAGTCCCTAGGCTGTGGAAAGCAGCCGGCGAAAGGGATGTTCCAATTCCAAAACAGGAAGCAAGTTGGCGTTGGGAAGCCCCCTTCTTCGGCAAAATTTTACCCCACATTTCAATGTAACCCTCGTATTCTGGTAGAAGAGATTGAAGAGGAGTAGCCGCGATTTTTATGCTTTGCCTCCAAATTTGTTAATCTATTTTCAACTCTCCTCACGCTAACCACATACAATATGGTACACTTATTTTCAATCTTAAGGATACGGTTGAGAAAATCATATGAGTAAGTCATATTTAAGTAATTATTTATTATATTGAGAATTTTGACATTGTTATTGGTGTTGGCATTGTCTTTATATCTTAATCAGAAGTCTTATAAAAAAAAATCTCTCCTATTCGTGGGTATAAATACAATGGATTTAAATGAATTTAAATATGTTAACAACATCAAATTTAATGAGTTTTGGGGGTTCATGCCCAAATTTAAGAGAGATTTTGTCTATACATCAAATCAAAAGAGTAGCTAGTGGGTCTTTGGGTCATTAAATATTTTTTGTTATTTAGACCTTTTGTATTTTCAGTTTTAGGTGCTTTTAGGCACTGAAATTGTTTTCTATATTTTATGCACTCTTTTTTATACTCTCGTTTTGTTATAAAAAAATATGCTATCCCTTCATCCATGGATGTAGATCAATTCGATCAAACCATGCAAAATTTTGTGTCTTTTTTTTTTAATTTTATTTTCTTTGTTATTGTCTTTATTGGATTGCCAAAATTCTTATTATTTCCATTGGTCAATTTTTTGGATGAGACCAAATAAACTAGTATCAGAGTTTAGGGCTCTGATTTCTGCGACAACGATGACGATAACAAACTATTAATATCTAATCCAGTTAGCGCGACGGAGAGTGAAGTAAAATCCTCCATTAGAGTTCAAGTGAATTTTGAACAAGAGTTATTTGATCCGTTGGAATTCGTTAAAGGTTTCGTGAACAAGTTGAATCAAAATTACTATATTTGTTATTTTAGCTCGTTGACATCTATTGAACCTTTTGTGGATTTTAATCCGTTGGGATCTGTTGAATCTTTTGCATCTTGTTCATTGTTGGTTCGTTGAGATCCTTTGAAACTTTATCGTTTGTTAGGATCTGTTGGAATTTTTAAAAAAATCTAACTAAGTAAAATTCTTACTTTAAAAACTCCCTTGTGTAGCAAAAAACCTTAGTTAAACTAGTTTATCAGTAAGCGTTCTTAATTTACCATTTATTAGTTGAAATATTTTAGAAGTTTTCTAATAGTAAAAATTTGGTACATGTTTTATAATCTTTTTTGGATGTTCCAAAAATTTTAAACTTATCACTTGAACATTTTCAAATACCAAACCATGTTATGTTGTATAAGGTTAACATGTTCGATTTTTGTATAAATCTACCATCCGATTTCTATATAATAATTTTCACTATCCAAATTCTAATCTAATTTGTTTTCATACTCAACAAACCAATTAAAGTCTATTCGAACTTTTTTTCCTTTCATTTCCCTTTAGTGTCAGTAGTAGTAGGAATCAGAAATCACTTTTTGTAGTTCTCATATGCTAATATAGCACCTCTGCAGTCACCTTCGAGAATAAGGCGTATATCACTTAACCCCATTTGGGACTGCAAATGGTCATGGGCTTGTTCGAGAAGATCAGACATGGTAGCCATCTCTACTAGAGTGGTGTCATCAGGCTAACCCACATGTTTGGAGTAGAATGTCGTGATCACATTCCCATATTCATCTCTCAGCACCTCCACTCCATAAACTTGGTCTCCTGCTGGATTAAAGGATATGCCTGTATTCAGTTTGAAAAATCTGGGCGAAGGGATAGAATAAGAATTCACCAAATATATAATAGCGTGTATATACATATATATATACACCAAAAAGCCAACGAAGAATCTGGACAGAATATAACAATTCTCCATATAGATATGTGTGTGCGTATATATATACATATATATAAGGGTCCTTATCTAGTGGGATCGTTTGAATTGTTACAACTTCTAGCAGATGGTTTGAAATTGATTCTAAAAGATAGTTTGAAATTAATTTCTCCGTTTTTAGAATGGCTCTAGTGACTACATTTATGTAAAGTCTAGTCGCTTCAGCACCTTGTGATCTTTGTGAAGATCATTACGTGCCCTCTCATTGGGTGGATCAGGACAAGAATGAATTCCGGAATCCAGGACATACTCATACTGGGATATATATATTTTCCCAAATTTTAGGGATAACAAACAATCATCATACTAGTCTGTTTCTTCAAATGGGGTATAAGAAACATTTATTTATTTTTTTGTGTAAATTTTTGCAGTAAAGTTTTTTATTGCATGTTGACTGTTTCATTTCCTTTCACAACTTTGCTTCTTAGATCATACTATTTTGAACAAACAAAATAAAATAAAGTAAACGAACAAACATCAAACTATTCTAAACCAGCAAAATAAAGCAAACGAACAAACAAAATAGGATAAACTGACAGCCATACCCTTTAGGAGGTTTCTCCCAATAGTCCTTACTAGATAGCTTGCTCTCATCAATAAAAGAGAGGATTCTAATCCAGAGTGGCAGCCGGATATGGGTATCTTTATGTTTAGGCTTGGTACCGCTGCTGCTGGGTTGACTAGGTGATGAAATCCCAATACTAGTCCTTGGGCTGTGGAAAGCAACCGGCAGAGGGGATGTTCCAATTCCAAAACAGGAAGAAAGTTGGCGTTGGGAAGCCCACTTCTTGGGCAAAATTTTACCCCACATTTCTATATAACTCTCGTATTCTGGTAGAAGAGATTGAAGAGGAGCAGCCGCGGTTTTTATGCTTTGCCTCCAAATTTGTTAACGTATTTTGAACTCTCCTCACGCTAACCACATACAATATGGTACACTTATTTTCAATCTTAAGGATACAGTTGAGAAAATCATATGAGTAAGTCATATTTAAGTAATTATTTTTTATATTGAGAATTTTGACATTGTTATTGGTTTTGACATTGTTTTTATATCATACATCAGAAGTTTTACAAAAAAAAATCTCTCATATTCATGGGTATAAATAGAATGGATTTAAGTAAATTTAAATATGTTAAAAATATCAAATTTAATGAGTTTTGGGGGTTCATGCCCAAATTTAAGAGAGATTTTGTCTATACATCAAATCAAAAGAGTAGTTAGTGGGCCTTTGGGTCATTAAACATTTTGTGTTATTTAGACCATTTGTGTTTTCAGTTTTAGGTGCTTTTAGGCACTGAAATTATTTTCTATATTTATTGCTCTCATTTTGTTATAAAAAATATGCTACCCCTTCATCCATAGATGTAGATCAATTCGGTCAAATCATGCAAAATTTAGTGTCTTTTTTTTAAAATTTTATTTTCTTTGTTATTGTTTTTATTGGATTGCCAAAATTCTTATTATTTCCATTGGTCAACTTTTTGGATGAGACCAAATAAACTGGTATCAGAGTTTAGGGCTCTGGTTTCTGTGACAACGATAACGATAACAAACTATTAATATCTATTCCAGTTAGCGCGATGGTGAGTGAAGTAAAATCCTCCATTAGAGTTCAGTTGAATTTTGAATAAGAGTTATTTGACCCGTTGGAATTCATTAAAGGTTTTGTGAACAAGGTGAATCAAAATTACTATGTTTGTTATTTTAGCTCGTTGACATCTATTGAAGCTTTTGTGGATTTTAATCCGTTGGGATCTGTTGAATCATTTGCATCTTGTTCATAGTTGGTTCGTTGAGATCCGTTGAAACTTTATTGTTTGTTAGGATCTGTGGAATTTTTAAAAAAATCTAACTAAGTAAAATTCTTACTTTAAAAACTCCCTTGGGTAGTAAAAACCTTAGTTAAACTAACTTATCAATAAGCGTTCTTAATTTACCATTTTTTAGTTGAAATATATTAGAAGTTTTCTAATATTGAAAATTTGGTACATGTCTTATAATCTTTTTTTGTTCCAAAAATTTTAAACTTATCACTTGAACATTTTCCAATACCAAAACCATGTTATGTTGTATAAGGTTAACATATTCAATTTTTGTATAATTCTACTATCCGATTTCTGTATAATAATTTTCACTATCCAAATATTAATATAATTTGTTTTCATATTCAACAAATCAATTAAAGTCTATTCGAACTTTTTTATCGCATTATGTTCAACAAACCAATTAAAATCTATTCGAACCAATTAAAGTCTATTCGAACTTTTTTTCCTTCCCTTTCCATTAAGAGTCAGTAGTAGTAGGAGTCTGAAATCGCTTTTTGTAATTCTCATATGCTAATATAACATCTCTGCAGTCACCTTCGAGAATAAGGTGTATGCCACTCAACCCCATTTGGGACTGCAGATAGTCATGGGCTTGTTCGGGGAGATCAGACATGGTAGCCATCTCTACTAGAGTGGTGTCATTAGGCTAACCCACATGTTTGGAGTAGAATGTCGTGATCACATTCTCATATTCATCTCTCAGCACCTCCACTCCATAACCTTGGTCTCCTGCTGGATTAAAGGATATGCCTGTATTCAGTTTGAAAAATCTGGACGAATGGATAGAATAAGAATTCACCAAATATATAATAGCGTGTATATGTATATATGTATATACACCAAAAAGCCAACAAAGAATCTGGACAGAACATTACAATTCTCCATATAGATATGTCTGTGTATGTATATATATATAAGGGTCCTGATGTAGTGGGATCGTTTGAATTGTTGCAACTTCTAGCAGATGGTTTGAAATTGATTCTAAAAGATGGTTTGAAATTAATTTCTCCGTTTTTAGAATGGCTCTAGTGACTACATTTATGTTAAGTCTAGTCGCTTCAGCACCTTGTGATCATTGTGAAGATCATTACGTGCCCTCTCCTAGGGTGGATCAGGACAAGAATGAATCCCGGAATCCAGGACATACTCATACTGGGATATATATTTTTTCCCAAATTTCAGGGATAACAAACAATCATCATACAAGTCTATTTCCTCAAATGGGGTGCAAGAAACATTTATTTATTTATTTTTGTGTAAATTTTAGCTGTCAAGTTTTCTACTGCATGCTGACTGTTTCATTTCCTTTCACAACTTTGCTTCCTAGATCATACCATTTTGAACAAACAAAATAAAATAAAGTAAATGAACAAACATCAAACTATTCTAAACCAGCAAAATAAATCAACCGAACAAACAAAATGGGGTAAACTGACAGCCATACCCTTTAGGAGGTTTCTCCCAACAGTCCTTACTAGATAGTTTGCTCTTATCAATAAAAGAGAGGCTTCTAATCCAGAGTGCCAGCCAGATATGGGTATCTTTATGTTTAGGCTTGGTACCGCTACTGTTGGGTTGAGTAGGTGATGAAATCCCAATACTAGTCCCTGGACTGTGGAAGCAGCCGTCAGAGGGGATGTTCCAATTCCAAAACAGGAAGGAAGTTGGCGTTGGGAAGCCCCCTTCTTGGGCAAGATTTTATCCTACATTTCTATGTAACTCTCGTATTCTGGTAGTAGAGATTGAAGAGGAGCAGCCGCGGTTTTTATGCTTTGCCTCCAAATTTGTTAATCTATTTTGAACTCTCCTCACGCTAACCACATACAATATGGTACACTTATTTTCAATCTTAAGGATACAGTTGAGAAAATCATATGAGTAAGTCATACTTAAGTAATTATTTCTTATATTGAGAATTTTGACATTGTTATTGGTGTTGGCATTGTCTTTATATCTTACATTAGAAGTTTTACAAAAAAAATCTTTCCTATTCGTGGGCATAAATACAATGGATTTAAGTGAATTTAAATCTGTTAAAAACATCAAATCAAGTGAGTTTTGGGGGTTCATGCCCAAATTTAAGAGAGATTTTGTCTATACATCAAATCAAAAGAGTAGTTAGTGGGTCTTTGGGTCATTAAACATTTTGTGTTATTTAGACCTTTTGTGTTTTCAGTTTTAGGTGCTTTTTGGTACTGAAATTATTTTCAATATTTTATGCTCTCATTTTGTTATAAAAAATATGCTACCCCTTCATCGATGGATGTAGATCAATTCGGTCATATCTTGCAAAATTTTGCCTCTTTTTTTTAAATTTTATTTTCTTTGTTATTGTCTTTATTGGATTGCTAAAATTCTTATTATTTCCATAGGTCAATTTTTTTGATGAGACCAAATAAACTGGTTTCAGAGTTTAGGGCTCTGGTTTCTGCGACAACAATGACGATAACAAACTATTAATATCTATTCCAGTTAGCGCGATGGAGAAGAAAGTAAATTCTCCATTAGAGTTCCGTTGAACTTTGAACAAGAGTTATTTGATCCGTTGGAATTCGTTAAAGGTTTTGTGAACAAGGTGAATCAAAATTACTATGTTTTTATTTTAGCTCGTAGACATCTATTGAACCTTTTGTGGATTTTAATCCGTTGGGATCTGTTGAATCTTTTGCATCTTGTTCATTGTTGGTTCATTGAGATCCGTTGAAACTTTATGGTTTGTTAGGATCTGTTGGAATTTTTAAAAAAATCTAACTAAGTAAAATTCTCACTTTAAAAACTCCCTTGGGTAGTAAAAAACCTTAGTTAAACTAGCTTATCAATAAGCGTTCTCAATTTACCATTTATTAGTTGAAATATTTTAGAAGTTTTCTAATAGTGAAAATTTGGTACATGTCTTATAATCTTTTTTGGATGTTCCAAAAATTTTTAACTTATCACTTGAACATTTTCGAATACCAAACCATGTTATGTTGTATAAGGTTAACATGTTCGATTTTTGTATAATTCTACTATCCGATTTCTATATAATAATTTTCACTATCCAAATTCTAATCTAATTTATTTTCATATTCAACAAACCAATTAAAGTCTATTCGAACTTTTATATAGCATTCGTTCAACAAACCAATTAAAATCTATTCGAACTTTTTTTCCTTCCATTTCCCTTTTGTGTCAGTAGTAGTAGGAGTCTGAAATTGCTTTTTGTAATTCTCATATGCTAATATAGCATCTCTGCAGTCACATTCGAGAATAAGGTGTATATCACTCAACCCCATTTGGGACTGCAGATAGTCATGGGCTTGTTCGAGAAGATCAGACATGGTAGCCATCTCTACTAGAGTGGTGTCATCAGGCTAACTCACATGTTTGGAGTAGAATGTCGCGATCACATTCCCATATTCATCTCTCAGCACCTCCACTCCATAACCTTGGTCTCCTGCTGGATTAAAGGATATGCCTGTATTCAGTTTGAAAAATCTGGACGAATTGATAGAATAAGAATTCACCAAATATATAATAGCGTGTATATGTGTATATATATATACACCAAAAAGCCAACGAAGAATCTGGACAGAACATAACAATTCTCCATATTGATATGTGTGTGTATACATATATATATGAGGGTCCTGATGTAGTGGGATCGTTTTAAATTGTTACAACTTCTAGCAGATGGTCTGAAATTGATTCTAAAAGATGGTTTGAAATTAATTTCTCCATTTTTAGAATGGCTCTAGTGACTACATTTATGTAAAGTCCAGTCGCTTCAGCACCTTGTGATCTTTGTGAAGATCATTAAGTGCCCTCTCCGTGGGTGGATCAGGACAAGATTGAATTTCGGAATCCAGGACATACTCATACTGGGATATATATATTTCCCCAAATTTTAGGGATAACAAACAATCATCATACTCTTCTGTTTATTCAAATGAGGTATAAGAAACATTTATTTATTTTTTTGTGTGAATTTTTGCAGTCAAGTTTTTTACTGCATGCCGACTATTTCATTTCCTTTCACAACTTTGCTTCTTAGATCATACTATTTTTGAACAAACAAAATAAAATAAAGTAAACGAACAAACATCAAACTATTCTAAACCAGCAAAATAAAGTAAACGAACAAACAAAATGGGGTAAACTGACAGCCATACCCTTTAGGAGGTTTCTCCCAATAGTCCTTACTAGATAGTTTGCTCTCATCAATAAAAGAGAGGCTTCTATTCCAGAGTGGCAGCCGGATATGGGTATCTTTATATTTAGGCTTGGTACCGCTGCTGCTGGGTTGACTAGGCGATGAAATCTCAATACTAGTCCTTGGGCTGTGGAAAGCAGCCGGCAGAGGGGATCTTCCAATTTCAAAACAGGAAGAAAGTTGGCGTTGTGAAGCCCACTTCTTGGGCAAAATTTTACCCCAAATTTCTATATAACTCTCGTATTCTGGTAGAAGAGATTGAAGAGGGGCAGCCGCGGTTTTTATGCTTTGCCTCCAAATTTGTTAACCTATTTTGAACTCTCCTCACGCTAACCACATACAATATGGTGCACTTATTTTGAATCTTAAGGATACAGTTGAGAAAATCATATGAGTAAGTCATATTTAAGTAATTATTTTTTATATTGAGAATTTTGACATTGTTATTGGTTTTGACATTGTTTTTATATCATACATCAGAAGTTTTACACAAAAAATCTCTCATACTCATGGGTGTAAATACAGTGGATTTAAGTAAATTTAAATATGTTAAAAACATCAAATTTAATGAGTTTTGGGGGTTCATGACCAAATTTAAGAGAGATTTTGTCTATACATCAAATCAAAAGAGTAGTTAGTGGGGCTTTGGGTCATTAAACATTTTGTGTTATTTAGACCATTTGTGTTTTCAGTTTTAGGTGCTTTTAGGCACTGAAATTATTTTCTATATTTATTGCTCTCATTTTTATACTTTCGTTTGGTTATAAAAAATATGCTACCCCTTCATCCATAGATGTAGATCAATTCGGTCAAATCATGCAAAATTTTGTGTCTTTTTTTTTTAAATTTTGTTTTCTTTGTTATTGTCTTTATTGGATTGCCAAAATTCTTTTCAGTTGAATTTTGAACAAGAGTTATTTGACCCGTTGGAATTCGTTAAAGGTTTTGTGAACAAGGTGAATCAAAATTACTATGTTTGTTATTTTAGCTCGTTGACATCTATTGAAACTTTTGTGGATTTTATCCGTTGGGATCTGTTGAATCATTTGCAACTTGTTCACTGTTGGTTCGTTGAGATCCCTTGAAACTTTATTGTTTGTTAGGATCTGTGGAATTTTTAAAAAAATCTAACTAAGCAAAATTCTTACTTTAAAAACTCCCTTGGTTAGTAAAAAAACCTTAGTTAAACTAGCTTATCAATAATCGTTCTTAATTTACCATTTATTAGTTGAAATATATTAGAAGTTTTCTAATATTGAAAATTTGGTACATGTCTTATAATCTTTTTTTGTTCCAAAAATTTTAAACTTATCACTTGAATATTTTCCAATACCAAAACCATGTTATGTTGTATAAGGTTAACATGTTCGATTTTTGTACAATTCTACTGTCCGATTTCTATATAATAATTTTCACTATCCAAATTTTTATCTAGTTTGTTTTCATATTCAACAAACCAATTAAAGTCTATTTGAACTTTTTTATAGCATTATGTTCAACAAACCAATTAAAATCTATTCGAACCAATTAAAGTCTATTCGAACTTTTTTTCCTTCCCTTTCCATTTAGAGTCAGGAGTAGTAGGAGTCTGAAATCGCTTTTTGTAATTCTTATATGCTAATATAGCATCTCTACAGTCACCTTCGAGAATAAGGTGTATACCACTCAACCCCATTTGGGACTGCAGACAGTCATGGGCTTGTTCGAGGAGATCAGACATGGAAGCCATCTCTACTAGAGTGGTGTCATTAGGCTAACCCACATGTTTGGAGTAGAATGTCGTGATCACATTCCCATATTCATCTCTCTGCACCTCCATAACCTTGGTCTCCTGCTGGATTAAAGGATGTGCCTGTATTCAATTTGAAAAATCTGGACGAATGGATAGAATAAGAATTCACTAAATATATAATAGCGTGTATATGTATATATGTATATACACCAAAATGCCAACGAAGAATCTGGACAGAACATAACAATTCTCCATATAGACATGTGTGTGTGTGTGTATATATATAAGGGTCCTGATGTAGTGGGATCGTTTGAATTGTTGCAACTTCTAGTAAGTGGTTTGATATTGATTCTAAAAGATAGTTTGAAATTAATTTCTCCGTTTTTAGAATGGCTCTAGTGACTACATTTATGTTAAGTTTAGTCGATTCAGCACCTTGTGATCATTGTGAAGATCATTACGTGCCCTCTCCTAGGGTGGATCAGGACAAGAATGAATCCCGGAATCCAGGACATACTCATACTGGGATATTTTTTTTTTCCAAAATTTCAGGGATAACAAACAATCATCATACAAGTCTATTTCCTCAAATGGGGTGCAAGAAACATTTATTTATTTATTTTTGTGTAAATTTTTGCTGTCAAGTTTTTTACTGCATGCTGACTGTTTCATTTCCTTTTACAACTTTGCTTCCTAGATCATACTATTTTGAACAAACAAAATAAAATAAAGTAAACGAACAAACATCAAACTATTCTAAACCAGCAAAATAAATCAACCGAACAAACAAAATGGGGTAACCTGACAGCCATACCCTTTAAGAGGTTTCTCCCAATAGTCATTACCAGATATTTTGCTCTTATCAATAAAAGAGAGGCTTCTAATCCAGAGTGGCAGCCAAATATGGGTATCTTTATGTTTAGGCTTGGTACCGCTACTGTTGGGTTGACTAGGTGATGAAATCCCAATCCTAATCTTTGGACTGTAGAAGCAGCCGTCGGAGGGGATGTTCCAATTCCAAAACAGGAAGGAAGTTGGCGTTGGGAAGCCCCCTTCTTCGGCCAAATTTTATCCTACATTTCTATGTAACTCTTGTATTCTGGTAGAAGGGATTGAGGAGGAGCAGCCGCGGTTTTTATGCTTTGCTTCCAAATTTGTTAATCTATTTTGAACTTTCCTCAAGCTAACCACATACAATATGGTACACTTATTTTCAATCTTAAGGATACGGTTAAGAAAATCATATGAGCAAGTCATATTTAAGTAATTATTTCTTATATTGAGAATTTTGACATTGTTATATGTGTTGGCATTGTCTTTATATCTTACATTAGAAGTTTTACAAAAAAAATCTTTCCTATTCGTGGGTATAAATAGAATGGATTTAAGTGAATTTAAATATGTTAAAAACATCAAATTAAATGAGTTTTGGGGATTCATGCCCAAATTTATGAGAGATTTTGTTTATACATCAAATCAAAAGAGTAGTTAGTGGGTCTTTAAGTCATTAAACATTTTGTGTTATTTAGACCTTTTGTGTTTTCAGTTTTAGGTGCTTTTAGGCACTGAAATTATTTTCTATATTTTATGCTCTCTTTTTTATACTCTCGTTTTGTTATAAAAAATATGCTACCCCTTCATCGATGGATGCAGATCAATTCGGTCATATCATGCAAAATTTTGCGTCTTTTTTTTTAAATTCTACATCCTTTGTTATTGTCTTTATTGGATTGCCAAAATTCTTATTATTTCCATTGGTCAATTTTTTTGATGAGACAAAATAAACTGGTATCAGAGTTTAGGGCTCTGGTTTCTGCGACATTGATGACGATAACAAACTATTAATATCTATTCCAGTTAGCGCGATGGAGAATGAAGTAAAATCCTCCATTAGAGTTCCGTTGAACTTTGAACAAGAGTTATTTGTTCCGTTGGAATTTGTTAAAGGTTTTGTGAACAAGGTGAATCAAAATTACTATGTTTGTTATTTTAGCTCGTAGACATCTATTGAACCTTTTGTGGATTTTAATCCGTTGGGATCTGTTGAATCTTTTGCATCTTGTTCATTGTTGGTTCATTGAGATCCGTTGAAACTTTATGGTTTGTTAGGATCTGTTGGAATTTTTAAAAATATCTAACTAAGTAAAATTCTCACTTTAAAAACTCCCTTGGGGAGTAAAAAACCTTAGTTAAACTAGCTTGTCAATAAGCGTTCTTAATTTACCATTTATTAGTTAAAATATTTTAGAAGTTTTCTAATAGTGAAAATTTGGTACTGATCTTATAATCTTTTTTGGATGTTCCAAAAATTTTAAACTTATCACTTGAACATTTACCAATACCAAACCATGTTATGTTGTATAAGGTTAACATGTTCGATTTTTGTATAATTCTACTATCCGATTTCTATATAATAATTTTCGCTATCCAAATTCTAATCTAATTTATATTCATATTCAACAAACCAATTAAAGTCTATTTG
Source organism: Coffea eugenioides (assembly GCF_003713205.1). NCBI lineage: Eukaryota > Viridiplantae > Streptophyta > Magnoliopsida > Gentianales > Rubiaceae > Coffea > Coffea eugenioides. The sequence continues at coordinate 34,082,602 of NC_040044.1, read as the reverse complement.
AACTTTTTTATAGCATTATGTTCAACTAACCAATTAAAATCTATTCAAACTTTTTTTCCTTCCATTTTCCTTTTGTGTCAGTAGTAGTAGGAGTCTGAAATTGCTTTTTGCAGTTCTCATATGCTAATATAGCATCTCTGCAGTCCCCTTTGAGAATAAGGTGTATATCACTCAACCCCATTTGGGACTGCAGATAGTCATGGGCTTGTTCGAGAAGATCAGACATGGTAGCCATCTCTATTAGAGTGGTGTCATCAGGCTAACCCACATGTTTGGAGTAGAATGTCGCGATCACATTCCATATTCATCTTTCAGCACCTCCACTCCATAACCTTGGTCTCCTGCTGGATTGAAGGATATGCATGTATTCAGTTTGAAAAATCTGGACGAATGGATAGAATAAGAATTCACCAAATATATAATAGCGTGTATATGTGTATATATATATACACCAAAAAGTCAACGAAGAATCTGGACAGAACATAACAATTCTCCATATTGATAAGTGTATGTATACATATATATATATAAGGGTCCTGATGTAATGGGATCGTTTGAATTGTTACAACTTCTAGCAGATAGTTTGAAATTGATTCTAAAAGATGGTTTGAAATTAATTTCTCCATTTTTAGAATGGCTCTAGTAACTACATTTGTGTTAAGTCTAGTCGCTTCAGCACCTTGTTATCTTTGTGAAGATCATTGCGTGCCCTCTTCTAGGGTGGATCAGGACAACAATGAATCCCGGAATCCAAGACATACTCATATTGGGATATATATATATTTTTCCAAATTTTAGGGATAACAAACAATCATCATACCAGTCTACTTCCTCAAATGGGGTGCAAGAAATATTTATTTATTTATTTTTGTGTAAATTTTTGTGGTCAAATTTTTTATTGCATGCTGACTGTTTCATTTCCTTTCACAACTTTGCTTCCTAGATCATACTATTTTGAACAAACAAAATAAAATAAAGTAAATGAACAAACATCAAACTATTCTAAACCAGCAAAATAAAGTTAACGAACAAACAAAATGGAGTAAATTGACAGCCATACCCTTTAGGAGGTTTCTCCCAATAGTCCTTACTATGGAGTTTGCTCTTATCAATAAAAGAGAGGCTTCTAATCTAGAGTGGCAGCCAGATATGGGTATCTTTATGTTTAAGCTTGGTACCGCTACTGTTGGGTTGACTAGGTGATAAAATCCCAATACTAGTCCTTGGACTGTGGAAGCAGCCGTCGGAGGGGATGTTCCAATTCCAATACAGGAAGCAAGATGGCGTTGGGAAGCCCCTTTCTTGGGCAGAATTTTACCCTACATTTCTTTGTAACTCTCGTATTCTGGTAGAAGAGATTGAAGAGGAGCAGCCGCGACTTTTATGCTTTGCCTCCTAATTTGTTAATCTATTTTCAACTCTCCTCACGCTAACCACATACAATATGGTACACTTATTTTCAATCTTAAGGATACGGTTGAGAAAATCATATGAGTAAGTCATATTTAAGTAATTATTTATTATATTGAGAATTTTGACATTGTTATTGGTGTTGGCATTGTCTTTATATCTTAATCAGAAGTCTTATAAAAAAAATCTCTCCTATTCGTGGGTATAAATACAATGGATTTAAATGAATTTAAATATGTTAACAACATCAAATTTAATGAGTTTTGGGGGTTCATGCCCAAATTTAAGAGAGATTTTGTCTATACATCAAATCAAAAGAGTAGCTAGTGGGTCTTTGGGTCATTAAATATTTTGTGTTATTTAGACCTTTTGTGTTTTCAGTTTTAGGAGCTTTTAGGCACTGAATTTGTTTTCTATATTTTATGCACTCTTTTTTATACGCTCGTTTTGTTATAAAAAATATGCTATCCCTTCATCCATGGATGTAGATCAATTCGATCAAATCATGCAAAATTTTGTGTCTTTTTTTTTAATTTTATTTTCTTTGTTATTGTCTTTATTGGATTGCCAAAATTCTTATTATTTCCATTGGTCAATTTTTTGGATAAGACCAAATAAACTGGTATCAAAGTTTAGGGCTCTGGTTTCTGCGACAACGATGACGATAACAAACTATTAATATCTATTCCAGTTAGCGCAATGGAGAGTGAAGTAAAATCCTCCATTAGAGTTCCGTTGAATTTTGAACAAGAGTTATTTGATCCGATGGAATTCGTTAAAGGTTTTGTAAACAAGGTGAATCAAAATTACCATGTTTGTTATTGTAGCTCGTAGACATCTATTGAACATTTTGTGGATTTTAATCCGTTGGGATCTGTTGAATCTTTTGCATCTTGCTCATTGTTGGTTCATTGAGATCCGTTGAAACTTTATGGTTTGTTAGGATCTGTTGGAATTATTAAAAAAATCTAACTAAGTCAAATTCTCACTTTAAAAACTCCCTTGGGTAATAAAAAACCTTAGTTAAACTAGCTTGTCAATAAGCGTTCTTAATTTACCATTTATTAGTTGAAATATTTTAGAAGTTTTCTAATAGTAAAAATTTGGTACATGTTTTATAATCTTTTTTGGATGTTCCAAAAATTTTAAACTTATCACTTGAATATTTTCCAATACCAAATCATGTTATGTTGTATAAGGTTAACATGTTCGATTTTTGTATAAGTCTACTATCCGATTTCTATATAATAATTTTCACTATCCAAATTCTAATCCAATTTGTTTTCATTTTCAACAAACCAATTGAAGTCTATTCGAATTTTTTTATAGCATTATGTTCAACAAACCAATTAAAGTCTAATCGAACCAATTAAAGTCTATTCGAACTTTTTTTCCTTCCATTTCCCATTAGTGTTAGTAGTAGTAGGAGTCTGAAATTGTTTTTTGTAGTTCTCATATGCTAATATAGCATCTCTGCAATCACCTTCGAGAATAAGGTGTATATCACTCAACCCCATTTGGGACTGCAGATAGTCATGGGCTTGTTTGAGGAGATCAGACATGGTAGCCATCTCTACTAGAATGGTGTCATCCGGCTAACCCACATGTTTGGAGTAGAATGTCATGATCACATTCCCGTATTCATCTCTTAGCACCTCCACTCCAATACCTTGGTCTCCTGCTGGATTAAAGGATATGCATGTATTCAGTTTGAAAAATCAGGACGAATGGATAGAATAAGAATTCACCAAATATATAATAGCGTGTATATGTATATATATATACACAAAAAATCCAACGAAGAATCTGGACAGAACATAACAATTTTCCATATAGATTTGTGTGCGTGTATAAATATATAAGGGTCCTGATGTAGTGGGATCGTTTGAATTGTTACAACTTCTAGCAGATGGTTTGAAATTGATTCTAATAGATGGCTTGAAATTAATTTCTCCGTTTTTAGAATGGCTCTACTGACTACATTTATGTTAAGTCTAGTCGCTTCAGCACCTTGTGATCTTTTTGAAGATCATTACGTGCTCTCTCCTAGGGTGGATCAGGACAAGAATGAATCCCAGAATCCAGAACATACTCATACTGGGATATATATATTTTTCCAAATTTTAGGGATAACAAACAATCATCATGCTAGTCTATTTCCTCAAATGGGGTGCAAGAAGCATTTATTTATTTATTTTTGTGTAAATTTTGGCTTTCAAGTTTTTTACTGCTTGCCAACTGTTTCATTTCCTTTCACAACTTTGCTTCCTAGATCATACTATTTTGAACAAACAAAATAAAATAAAGTAAACGAACAAACATCAAACTATTCTAAACCAGCAAAATAAAGCAAACGAACAAACAAAATGGGGTAAACTGACAGCCATACCCTTTAGGAGGTTTCTCCCAACAGTCCTTACTAGATAGTTTGCTCTTATCAATAAAAGAGAGGCTTCTAATCTAGAGTGACAGCCAGATATGGGTATCTTTATGTTTAGGCTTGGTACCGCTGCTGCTGGGTTGACTAGGTGATGAAATCCCAATACTAGTCCTTGGGCTGTGGAAGCAGCCGGCGGAGGGGATGTTCCAATTCCAAAACAGGAAGCAAGTTGGCGTTGGGAAGCCCCCTTCTTCGGCAAAATTCTACCCTAGATTTCTATGTAACTCTCGTATTTTGGCAGAAGAGAATGAAGAGGAGCAGCCGCGAGTTTAATGCTTTGCCTCCAAATTTGTTAACCTATTTTGAACTCTCCTCACGCTAACCACATACAATATGGCACACTTATTTTCAATCTTATGGATACGGTTGAGAAAATCATATGAGTAAGTCATATTTAAGTAATTATTTTTTATGTTGAAAATATTGACATTGTTATTGGTGTTGACATTGTCTTTATATCTTACCTCAGAAGTTTTATAAAAAAAAAATCTCTCCTATTAGTGGGTATAAATACAATAGATTTAAGTGAATTTAAATATGTTAAAAACATCAAATTAAGTGAGTTTTGGGGGTTCATGTACAAATTTAAGAGAGATTTCGTCTATACATCAAATCAATAGATTAGTTAGTGGGTTTTTTGGGTCATTAAACATTTTGTGTTTTTTAGACCTTTTGACTTTTCAGTTTTAGGAGCTTTTAGGCACTGAAATTTTTTTCTGTACTTTATACTCTCTTTTTTAAACTCTCGTTTCGTTATAAAAAATATGCTACCCCTTCATCCACGGATGTAGATCAATTCGGTCAAATCATGCAAAATTTTGTTTTTTTTTTTTCAATTTTATTTTCTTTGTTATTGTTTTTATCGGATTGCCAAAATTCTTATAATTTTCATTGGTCAATTTTTTGGATGGGACCAAATAAACTGGTATCAGAATTTAGAGCTTAGGTTTCTGCGACAACGATGACAATAACAAACTATTAATATCTATTCCAGTTAGCGCGATGGAGAGTGAAGTAAAATCCTCCATTAGAGCTCAGTTGAATTTTGAACAAGAGTTATTTTATCCGTTGGAATTCGTTAAAGGTTTTGTGAACAAGGTGAATCAAAATTACTATGTTTGTTATTTTAGCTCGTTGACATCTATTGAACCTTTTGTGGATTTTAATCCATTGGGATCTGTTGAATCTTTTGCATCTTGTTCATTGTTGGTTCGTTGAGATCCGTTGAAACTTTATGGTTTGTTAGGATCTGATGGAAATTTTTAAAAAATCTAACTAAGTAAAATTCTCTCTTTAAAAACTCCCTTGGGTAGTGAAAAACCTTAGTTAAGCTAGCTTATCAATAAGCATTCTTAATTTACCATTTATCAGTTGAAATATTTTAGAAGTTTTCTAATTGTGAAAATTTGGTACATGTCTTATAATCTTTTTTGGATGTTCCAAAATTTTAAACTTATCACTTGAACATTTTCCAATACCAAACCATGTTATGTTATATAAGGTTAACATGTTCGATTTTTGTATAATTCTACTATCCGATTACTATATAATAATTTTCATTATCCAAATACCAATCTAATTTATTTTCATATTCAACAAACCAATTAAAGTTTAATCGAACTTTTTTATGGCATTATGTTCAACAAACCAATTAAAGTATATTCGAACCAATTAAAGTCTATTCGAACTTTCTTTCCTTCCATTTCCCTTTAGTGTCAGTAGTAGTAGGAGTCTGAAATCGCTTTTTGTAGTTCTCATTTGCTAATATAGCATCTCTGCAGTCACCTTCGAGAATAAGGTGTATATCACTCAACCCCATTTGGGACTGCAAATAGTCATGGGCTTGTTCGAGGAGATCAGACATGGTAGCCATCTCTACTAGAGTGGTGTCATCAGGCTAACCCACATGTTTGGAATAGAATGTCGTAATCACATTCCCATATTCATCTCTCAGCACCTCCACTCCATAACCTTGGTCTCCTGCTGGATTAAAGGATATGCATGTATTCAGTTTGAAAAATCTGGACGAATGGATAGAATAAGAATTCACCAAATATATAATAGCGTGTATATGTATATATATATACACAAAAAATACAACGAGGAATCTGGACAGAACATAACAATTCTCCGTATAGATATGTGTGTGTGTATATATATATAAAGGTCCTGATGTAGTGGGATCGTTTGAATTGTTACAACTTCTGGCAGATGGTTTGAAATTGATTCTAATAGATGGTTTGAAATTAATTTCTCCGGTTTTAGAGTGGCTCTAGTGACTACATTTATGTTAAGTCTAGTCGCTTCAGCATCCTGTGATCTTTGCGAAGATCATTACGTGCCCTCTCCTAGGGTGGATTACGACAAGAATGAATCCCGGAATCCAGGACATACTCATACTGGGATATATGTATTTCTTCAAATTTTTGGGATAACAAACAATCATCATACTAGTTTATTTCCTCAAATGGGGTGCGAGAAACATTTATTTATTTTTTTGTATAAATTTTGGCTGTCAAGTTTTTTACTGCATGCTGACTGTTTCATTTCCTTTCACAACTTTGCTTCCTAGATCATACTATTTTGAACAAACAACATAAAATAAAGTAAACGAACAAACTTCAAACTATTCTAAACCTGCAAAATAAAGTAAACGAACAAACAAAATGGGGTAAACTGACAGCCATACCCTTTAGGAGGTTTCTCCCAACAGTCCTTACTAGATAGTTTGCTCTTATCAATAAAAGAGAGGCTTCTAATCCAGAGTGGCAGCCAGATATGGGTATCTTTATGTTTAGGCTTGGTACCGCTGCTGCTGGGTTGACTAGGTGATGAAATCCCAATACTAGTCCTTGGGCTGTGGAAGCAGCCGGCGGAGGGGATGTTCCAATTCCAAAACAGGAAGCAAGTTGGCGTTGGGAAGCCCCCTTCTTCGGCAAAATTCTACCCTAGATTTCTATGTAACTCTCGTATTCTGGCAGAAGAGAATGAAGAGGAGCAGCCGCGAGTTTAATGCTTTGCCTCCAAATTTGTTAACCTATTTTGAACTCTCCTCACGCTAACCACATACAATATGGTACACTTATTTTCAATCTTATGGATACGGTTGAGAAAATCATATGAGTAAGTCATATTTAAGTAATTATTTTTTATGTTGAAAATATTGACATTGTTATTGGTGTTGACATTGTCTTTATATCTTACATCAGAAGTTTTATAAAAATATCTCTCCTATTAGTGGGTATAAATACAATAGATTTAAGTGAATTTAAATATGTTAAAAACATCAAATTAAGTGAGTTTTGGGGGTTCATGCACAAATTTAAGAGAGATTTCGTCTATACATCAAATCAATAGAGTAGTTAGTGGGTTTTTGGGTCATTAAACATTTTGTGTTTTTTAGACCTTTTGAGTTTTCAGTTTTAGGAGCTTTTAGGCACTGAAATTTTTTTCTATACTTTATACTCTCTTTTTTTACACTCTCGTTTCGTTATAAAAAATATGCTACCCCTTCATCCACGGATGCAGATCAATTCGGTCAAATCATGCAAAATTTTGTGTCTTTTTTTTTAAATTTTATTTTCTTTGTTATTGTCTTTATCGGATTGCCAAAATTCTTATTATTTTCATTCGTCAATTTTTTGGATGGGACCAAATAAACTGGTATCAGAATTTAGAGCTTAGGTTTCTGCGACAACGATGACGATAACAAACTATTAATATCTATTCCAGTTAGTGCGATGGAGAGTGAAGTAAAATCCTCCATTAGAGCTCAGTTGAATTTTGAACAAGAGTTATTTTATCCGTTGGAATTCATTAAAGGTTTTGTGAACAAGGTCAATCAAAATTACTATGTTTGTTATTTTAGCTCGTTGACATCTATTGAACCTTTTGTGGATTTTAATCCGTTGGAATCTGTTGAATCTTTTGCATCTTGTTCATTGTTGGTTCGTTGAGATCCGTTGAAACTTTATGGTTTGTTAGGATCTGAAGGAAATTTTTAAAAAATCTAACTAAGTAAAATTCTCACTTTAAAAACTCCCTTGAGTAAGTAAAAAACCTTAGTTAAACTAGCTTATCAATAAGCGTTCTTAATTTACCATTTATCAGTTGAAATATTTTTGAAGTTTTCTAATTGTGAAAATTTGGTACATGTCTTATAATCTTTTTTGGATGTTCCAAAATTTTAAATTTATCACTTGAACATTTTCCAATACCAAACCATGTTATGTTATATAAGGTTAACATGTTCGATTTTTGTCTAATTCTACTCTCCGATTACTATATAATAATTTTCACTATCCAAATTCCAATCTAATTTATTTTTGTGAGAACCTCGAAAAAATATATATATATATATATATATATAAAATAATAATAATAATAAATATAGAGTTACATATTACTTTTGCATGTTAGATTTTTTTAATAAATCCCACTTCTATCTTTACTTGTTCTTAAATAAGCACGTAAAAATAATTTTTATGCTACAAACAATTCAATTGTGTAAAATATTGAAATTACTTGATTCTTGCCAAGATAAATTGATATTTCTTGATGTAAATTATTTTATCGCCTTAAAAAATCTAACTAAGTAAAATTCTCTCTTTAAAAACTCCCTTGGGTAGTAAAAAACCTTAGTTAAACTAGCTTATCAATAAGCGTTCTTAATTTACCATTTATCAGTTGAAATATTTTTGAAGTTTTCTAATTGTGAAAATTTGGTACATGTCTTATAATCTTTTTTGGATGTTCCAAAATTTTAAATTTATCACTTGAACATTTTCCAATACCAAACCATGTTATGTTATATAAGGTTAACATGTTCGATTTTTGTATAATTCTACTATCCGATTACTATATAATAATTTTCACTATCCAAATTCCAATCTAATTTATTTTTGTGAGAACCTCGAAAAAATATAAATATATATATAAAATAATAATAATAATAAATATACAGTTACATATTACTTTTGCATGTTAGATTTTTTTAATAAATCCCACTTCTATCTTTACTTGTTCTTAAATAAGCACGTAAAAATAGTTTTTATGCTACAAACAATTCAATTGTGTAAAATATTGAAATTACTTGATTCTTGCCAAGATAAATTGATATTTCTTGATGTAAATTATTTTATCGCCTTAATATTAATTCCTTGAATTCCGATAGCTAGTTTTAATCGTTAATAATGTTAAGTGTTAATAGGAACCTTAGCAATAAGATGAAGTCGGTAAATTTTAGACAAAACCGTTACAAGTGCACTTAGTATACTTAGGACGTTAAAATCTCGATAATCGAATCTTTGCGAGAATAGTATATTATTAGGCATTCAAATTACAATTAGGGTAAATTTTGGAATTAGATTAAGAATAAGGACTTAAGTGGAAATTCGGAGGAAACGTGAAAAGAGTAAAATAGCCTCCACCACCTCGGAAGTTACCATGCAACCACCAAGGATCCATTGGCCAACCTTTTAAAATCACAATTCCATTTCTGCCGGATCACATTTCCTTTCTCCTCTCAAACACTCAACCTCCTCCATCCGTGATTCATCTTCATTTCAGCACCCCATCTCCACTCCACTATCACACCTCAAACCACAACAACATTCTCTCTTTGCCTTGTTATTATCGACCGAGAGTGAAGAGCCGAGCTTCCCATTTTCCTGTCTGATCAGAAGCTTGAGCAAGGGAGGAAGTTGCGCAAGTTGCTTTCTTAAACTGTTCGCGAGTGAGTGTGAGTGATAACCGCGTGAGTTTTATCATCCTCTTCCTCACTGCCTAGAGCTTCCATTCCTTTCTTCAACCTCAACCAGCTGCGATCATCCTCCATTCCATTCCGCGTGCAAGCTTGAGCAAGAGAGGGAGTTGGCGGGCTGCATTCCTGTGCTGTCAGAGAGCTAGCCGAGAAAGAAACATTGCAGCTTCTTGTTGCGTGAGCTGAGCTTCCAGCCGAGGTAAATTCTAGACTTAGGCTAGCTAATTATGGGTAGATGAAGCTGTTTAAGAGCTTGCATGTGAAGTTTATGCTTCCGGATGATGAAATCAAAGCATTAGAAAAATCTGATTTGGAAGGAATGGGTTTGCCGAGAAGCTGAAATGGAAATGCAGCTTTAATTTTGTTTCCCTGAGGCAATCTAAGCTTATAAATGTGATTAACTAATTTAAGACAAGATGATTAAGCTTTGCATGCAGCTCATTAGCTCGGTTAAGCAAGAAAAAAAAATGAACAAGAAAATCTGCTGCATGCAAGATCATCCGAGAATAGCCGAATGAATTTCTGGATTTGTGGATGTTTATAGTTGCTGTCCGAACTTGATCTGAACTAGAAATGATAGTAATTTCATTAAGTAGCCTTGCATGTTAGTTTTGGGTACTTAACACAATGATTCAACTGAGGTAAATTCGGATTTAAGACCAAAAATGTTGAAGCAAAGTGCTGGAATTTCTCAGCTTAGCCGAGGGAAGAAGAAAGAATTTTTCCAGATTTCTTTTGCAAATTTTGGGTTCCAGATTGTTACATTAAAGTTTGATTCGCTGTAAAATATCCTATACTTGTTGATTGCACTTTATAATATTGTAAGATAGCCATGCATGTGGCTGTTGAGCCGTGGAAAAAAAAAAGAGAAGAAGAAAGAAATCTGAATTTTTAGAATTGCTTGAGAGTTAAGCCGCCATGACATTCTTCATGTTTTTGGGTTGAGTTCTTGGCTATTTAAGTGATTTGCACAAGCGTTAAATTTTTAATGGAATTAATTGCTGGAATTACATGTTATTAGTTCTAGTTGGTTGATTTCACTTTAGAATATATTAAGATGGTTATGCATGTGAAATTTTGGGGTGACCATTTGATTTTATGGCTGAAATGTTGACATGGAAGTTACTTGGTGGATAAACCACTAGCGGTTTAGCCGATGGAATTTCTTGGCATTGGAATGGATATTTTGGAAAAAAAAAATGGCTGGAAAATGTTTAATCTGTAATTGTTATGTGAAATGAGGTTATTGGTTGCAATCTTGGAAAAGAGGTTGTTGCAAATCTTGTCCTTGGTTTCAAATACATGAAATTGATTTTTAATCTTTGAAATTTTGGTTAAATTGCTATAAGAAATGAATGTTGGATACCAAGAGCTAAGGATTGACGAAGCCTTGGTCTTTTGTTTAATTTTTTATCAGAAATGAATCTGTTGAAACCTAGGGCTAATGATTGACGAAACCCTAGTGAGATTTCTATTTGAAATGTGAGTTTGCTATATTGACAAATCTGAAATATTACGTGCTTGTGAATCGGAATCGTAAGAAATCCGTTTTGGTCCTGGGAACTTGAGAAAGTTTTAAACAAGCTATATAAATATATCTTCGCCTAGTATCGAACGATAAAACTTGGTATTGTACGTTAACGTTAGAAAGTCCTGTGTAGAAATTTTCTAAACTTTGCCGACCCGATATTTCTCCCTTTAGCTTAAACTAACCTTATTACTTTTAGAAAACGATTTCACTAGTTTCTAAAAACCCTAAGTCTTGTTTTACCTCCTTTTCTTTCCTTAAAATTTGTCCCTGGCTAGATGTCTAGAGGAAAATTGACAAAATACGAGATTTTAATAATTTTAACTAAAAAGCGTAGAAAACTTGCTTGGCAAGAAAACTTACTTCAAGTAAATTAGATTTAGTTGCACCTCTAGAAAGAAAAGTATTTTTAAGGAAACTATACGGAATATTTTGCTACTTTTACTAGTTTTAGTCTTAAGTGGATTGTCGAATTATTTCGAGAAAATAAACTATTTATATACTAGAGAATCTTTTATATTTATAAACCTAGAACTTGGATAGAAAACTTATAGTTCTTAAAACTTGGTTTTCTAGGATCTAGCGAGGACGCAGATTTTGATTCCCAGCTTGACTGGTGACTTCACTCTTGGTGAGTGTCCCTGCTTGTTCTATGCTTACTTGATTAAAGCGCTTTCTTGACTTGATATGTGATATTTGGAAAAATGGTTTCTGATCCATTGAAGTGAGCAGTGTGTACTTTTTCACACTAGCTGTTCGAGTGGTGACTTGCTTGAAATGCTTTCATGAATACTTGCTTGCACTTGTTAATCACTAGGCAGGGGAGTGTACTACACCTTAATGGTGGAAATGACTCTTACCCTAACCTGGTAATCTCTTGTTGGACGTAACGTCGTTGGATGAATTCCTCGACTAGTCCCTAATCTCTTGTTGGACGTAATGTCGTTGGATGAATTCCTCGACCAGTCCCTAAGGTATACTCGAGTATTACCACTCTCGTGTTTGTCGTGCAGGCCCGGTAAAGGGGTATGATTGGTGGCCAGAGTTAAGAAAAATAAAAGGATCTACATGGACCTTAGGTAGTGAAAGTTGACGGAGGGTCGGCTACGGAAAATTTTGATCAAGTTCGTGGAGAATGGCTCCTGAGAGCCCCTGTATCCTACCTTGTGCTGTTATACGCTTTCCTAATCGTTTACTTTAGTTGAAATCAATATTTGCTACTTGCCTTATGTAATTGCATGTTTTGGGGCACCACTGAGCTTTAACTCACCCCACGTTATTTTATTTTCCTTGACAGGTTCTGGCATGTGAGAAAGACCTGAAATCTACTTTACTTGTTATGAATGTAATTCGAATTAAACAGGGTAGTTTTGTTTTGGGTTGCCACTTGAAGCTGGAAAAGTGCAAACCCTGGTTTTGTTACTTGGCTTGTAAGAATGTATGTGGCTTGTATGAATTTGTTATATGGGACTGTTTGACTTTATTCCGTGGTTAGTATGCGTAAGGTATTTAAGAATCGACGAGTCGCTATCTTAAAGTGCTGTTATCTCTGAAGTTAATGTGGTCTTAGTTATTGGTTTACTTTGGAGGATCAATATTGTAATAGTTTAGGCTATTCTTCGGAAGGATTTGGGCTAGATTTCTCGCGTGAGTCCGGGCGAGAGCTAGGCAGACGGCCCGCCAACCCTTTGGTTCGCCTTAGGGGGAAGTGGGGCTGCCACAATTTTCATATTCAACAAACCAATTAAAGTTTAATCGAACTTTTTTATGGCATTATGTTCAACAAACCAATTAAAGTATATTTGAACCAATTAAAGTCTATTCGAACTTTTTTTCCTTCCATTTCCATTTAGTATCAGTAGTAGTAGGAGTCAGAAATCACTTTTTGTAGTTCTCATATGCTAATATAGGATCTTTGCAGTCACCTTCGAGAATAAGGTGTACATCACTCAACCCCATTTGGGACTGCAGATAATCATGGGCTTGTTCGAGGAGATCAGACATGGTAGTCATCTCTACTAGAGTGGTGTCATCAGGCTAACCCATATGTTTGGAGTAGAATGTCGTGATCACATTCCCATATTCATCTCTCAGCACCTCCACTCCATAACCTTGGTCTCCTGCTGGATTAAAGGATATGCATGTATTCAGTTTGAAAAATCTGGACGAATGGATAGAATAAGAATTCACCAAATATATAATAGCGTGTATATGTATATATATATACACAAAAAATCCAACGAGGAATCTAGACAGAACATAACAATTCTCCATATAGATATGTGTGTGTGTATATATATATAAGGGTCCTGATGTAGTGGGATCGTTTGAATTGTTACAACTTCTGGCAGATGGTTTGAAATTGATTCTAATAGATGGTTTGAAATTAATTTCTCCGATTTTAGAATGGCTCTAGTGACTACATTTATGTTAAGTCTAGTCGCTTCAGCACCCTGTGATCTTTGTGAAGATCATTACGTGCCCTCTCCTAGGGTGGATTAGGACAAGAATGAATCCCGGAATCCAGGACATACTCATACTGGGATATATGTATTTCTTCAAATTTTAAGGATAACAAACAATCATCATACTAGTTTATTTCCTCAAATGGGGTGCGAGAAACATTTATTTATTTTTTTGTGTAAATTTTGGCTGTCAAGTTTTTTACTGCATGATGACTGTTTCATTTCCTTTCACAACTTTGCTTCCTAGATCATACTATTTTGAACAAACAAAATAAAATAAAGTAAACGCACAAACTTCAAACTATTCTAAACCTGCAAAATAAAGTAAACGAACAAACAAAATGGGGCAAATTGACAGTCGTACCCTTTAGGAGGTTTCTCCCAATAGTCCTTACTAAATAGTTTGCTCTTATCAATAAAAGATAGGCTTCTAATCCAGAGTGGCAGCTAGATATGGGTATCTTTATGTTTAGGCTTGGTACCGCTGCTGCTGGGTTGACTAGGTGATGAAATCCCAATACTAGTCCTTAGGCTGTGGAAGCAGCCGGCGGAGGGGATGTTCCAATTCCAAAACAGGAAGCAAGATGGCATTGGGAACCCCCTTCTTCGGCCAAATTTTACCCCACATTTCTATGTAACTCTCGTATTCTGATAGAAGAGATTGAAGAGGAACAGCCGCGGTTTTTATGTTTTGCCTCCAAATTTGTTAACCTATTTTGAACTCTCCTCACGCTAACCACATACAATATGGTACACTTATTTTCAATCTTAAAGATACGGTTGAGAAAATCATATGAGTAAGTCATATTTAAGTAATTATTTTTTATGTTGAAAATATTGACATTGTTATTGGTGTTGACATTGTCTTTATATCTTATATAAGAAGTTTTTTAAAAAAATCTCTCCTATTAGTGGGTATAAATACAATAGATTTAAGTGAATTTAAATATGTTAAAAACATCAAATTAAGAGAGTTTTGGGGGTTCATGCACAAATTTAAGAGAGATTTCGTCTATACATCAAATCAAAAGAGTAGTTAGTGGGTTTTTGGGTCATTAAACATTTTGTGTTATTTAGACCTTTTGTGTTTTCAGTTTTAGGAGCTTTTAGGCACTGAAATTTTTTTCTATACTTTATACTCTCTTTTTTACACTCTCGTTTCATTATAAAAAATATGCTACCCCTTCATCCACGGATGTAGATCAATTCGGTCAAATCATGCAAAATTTTGTGTTTTTTTTTTAATTTTATTTTTTTTGTTATTGTCTTTATCGGATTGCCAAAATTCTTATTATTTTCATTCGTCAATTTTTTGGATGGGACCAAATAAACTAGTATCAGAATTTAGAGTTTAGGTTTCTGCGACAACGATGACGATAACAAACTATTAATATCTATTCCAGTTAGCGCGATGGAGAGTGAAGCAAAATCCTCCATTAGAGCTCAGTTGAATTTTGAACAAGAGTTATTTTATCCGTTGGAATTCGTTAAAGGTTTTGTGCACAAGGTGAATCAAAATTACTATGTTTGTTATTTTAACTCGTTGACATCTATTGAACCTTTTGTGGATTTTAATCCGTTGGGATATGTTGAATCTTTTGCATCTTGTTCATTGTTGGTTCGTTGAGATCCGTTGAAACTTTATGGTTTGTTAGGATCTGTTGGAATTTTTAAAAAAATCTAACTAAATAAAATTCTCACTTTAAAACTCCCTTGGGTAGTAAAAAACCTTAGTTAAACTAGCTTATCAATAAGCATTCTTAATTTACCATTTATTAGTTGAAATATTTTAGAAGTTTCCTACTAGTGAAATTTTGGTACATGTCTTATAATCTTTTTTGGATGTTCCAAAAATTTGAAACTTATCACTTGAACATTTTCCAATACCAAACCATGTTATGTTATATAGGGTTAACATGTTCGATTTTTGTATAATTCGACTATCCGATTTCTAAATAATAATTTTCACTATCCAAATTCTAATCTAATTTATTTTCATATTCAACAAACCAATTAAAATCTATTCGAACCAATTAAAGTCTATTCGAACTTTTTTGCCTTCCATTTCCCTTTAGTGTCAGTAGTAGTAGGATTCTGAAATCGCTTTTTGTAGTTCTCATATGCTAATATAGCATCTCTGCAGTCACCTTCGAGAATAAGGTGTATATCATTCAACCCCATTTGGGACTGCAAATAGTCATGGGCTTGTTCGAGGAGATCAGACATGGTAGCCATCTCTACTAGAGTGGTGTCATCAGGCTAACCCACATGTTTGGAGTAGAATGTCGTAATCACATTCCGATATTCATCTCTCAACACCTCCATTCCATAACCTTGGTCTCCTGCTGGATTAAAGGATATGCCTATATTCAATTTGAAAAATCTGAACGAATGGATAGAATAAGAATCACCAAATATATAATAGCGTGTATATGTATATATATATGTCCACCAAAAAGCCAACGAAGAATCTGGACAGAACATAACAATTCTCCAAATAGATATGTGTGTGTATATATATATGGGTCCTGATGTAGTGGGATCGTTTGAATTGTTACAACTTCTAGCAGATGGTTTGAAATTGATTCTAAAAAATGGTTTGAAATTAATTTCTCTGTTTTTAGAATGGCTTTAGTGATTACATTTATGTTAAGTCTAGTCGCTTCAGCACCTTGTGATCTTTGTGAAGATCATTACTTGCCCTCTCCTATGGTAGATTAGGACAAGAGTGAATTCCGGAATTCAGGAAATATTCATACTGGGATATATATATTTCCCCAAATTTTAGGGATAACAAACAATCATCATACTAGTCTATTTCCGCAAATGGGGTGCAATAAACTTTTTTTTTTGTGTAATTTTTTGCTGCCAAATTTTTTACTGCATGCTGACTGTTTCATTTCCTTTCACAACTTTGCTTCCTAGATCATACTATTTTGAACAAACAAAATAAAATAAAGTAAACGAACAAACATCAAACTATTCTAAACCAGCAAAATAAAGTAAACGAACAAACAAAATGGGATAAACTAACAGCCATACCCTTTAGGAGGTTTCTCCCAACAGTCCTTACTAGATAGTTTGCTCCTATCAATAAAAGAGAGGCTTCAAATCCAGAATGGCAGCCAGATATGGGTATCTTCATGTTTAGGCTTAGTACCGCTGCTGTTGGGTTGACTAGGTGATGAAATCCCAATACTAGTCCTTGGGCTGTGGAAAGCAACCGGCGGAGGAGATGTTCCAATTCCAAAACAGGAAGCAAGTTGGCGTTGGGAAGCCCCCTTTTGGGCAAAATTTTACCCCACATTTCTATGTAACTCTCGTATTCTGGTAGAAGAGATTGATGAGGTGCAGCCGCGATTTTTATGCTTTGCCTCCAAATTTTTTAAGCTATTTTGAACTCTCCTCACGCTAACCACATGCAATATGGTACAATTATTTTCAATCTTAAGGATACGGTTGAGAAAATTATATGAGTAAGTCATATTTAAGAAATTATTTTTTATATTGACAATTTTGACATTGTTATTGGTGTTGACATTGTCTTTATATCTTAAATCAGAAGTTTTACAAAAAAAATCTCTCTTATTAGTGGGTATAAATATAATGGATTTAAGTGAATTTAAATATGTTAAAAACAACAAATTAAGTGAGTTTTGGGCGTTAATGCCCAAATTTAAGAGAGATTTTGTCTATACATCAAATCAAAAGAGTAGTTAGTGGGTCTTTGGGTCATTAAACATTTGGTGTTATTTAGACCTTTTGTGTTTTCAGTTTTAGGTGCTTTTAGGCACTGAAATTATTTTCTATATTTTATGCTCTCTTTTTTATACTCTCGCTTTGTTATAAAAAATATGCTACCCCTTCATCCATGGATGTAGATCAATTCGGTCAAATCATGCAAAATTTTGTGTCGTTTTTTTTAAATTTTATTTTCTTTGTTATTGTCATTATTGGATTGCCAAAATTCTTATTATTTCCATTGGTCAATTTTTTGGATGAGACCAAATAAGCTGGTATCAGAGTTTAGGGCTCTGATTTCTGCGACAACGATGACGGTAACAAACTATTAATATCTATTCTAGTTAGCGCGATGGAGAGTGAAGTAAAATCCTCCATTAGTGTTCCGTTGAATTTTGAACAAGAGTTATTTGATCCGTTGGAATTCGTTAAAGGTTTTGTGAACAAGGTGAATCAAAATTACTATGTTTGTTATTTTAACTCGTTGACATCTATTGAACCTTTTGTGGATTTTACTCCGTTGGGATCTGTTGAATCTTTTGCATCTTGTTCATTGTTGGTTCGTTGAGATCCGTTGAAACTTTATGGTTTGTCAGGATCTGTTGGAATTTTTAAAAAAATCTAACTAAGTAAAATTCTCACTTTAAAAACTCCCTTGGGTAGTAAAAAACCTTAGTTAAATTAGCTTATCAACAAGCGTTATTACTTTACCATTTATTAGTTGAAATATTTTAGAAGTTTTCTAATATTGAAAATTTGGTACATGTCATATAATCTTTTTTGGATGTTCCAAAAATTTTAAACTTATCACTTGAATATTTTCCAATACCAAACCATATTATGTTATATAAGGTTAACATCTTCGATTTTTGTATAATTCTACTATCCGATTTCTATACAATAATTTTCACTATCCAAATTCTAATCTAATTTATTTTCATATTCAACAAACCAATTAAAGTCTATTCGAACTTTTTTATTGCGTTATGTTCAACAAACCAATTAAAGTCTATTCGAACTTTTTTTCCTTCCATTTCCCTTTAGTATCAGTAGTAGTAGCAGTCTGAAATCGCTTTTTGTAGTTCTCATATGCTAATATAGCATCTCTGCAGTCACCTTCGAGAATAAGGTGTATATCACTCAACCCCATTTGGGACTGCAAATAGTCATGGGCTTGTTCGAGGAGATCAGACATGGTAGCCATCTCTACTAGAGTGGTGTCATCAGGCTAACTCACATGTTTGGAGTAGAATGTCGTGATCACATTCCAATATTCATCTCTCAGCACCTCCACTCCATAACCTTGGTCTCCTGCTGAATTAAAGGATATGCTTGTATTCAATTCGTAAAATCTGGACGAATTGATAGAATAAGAATTCACCAAATATATAATAGCGTGTATATGTGTATATATATATATGTACACAAAAAAGCCAACGAAGAATCTGTACAGAACATAACAATTCTCCATATAGATATGTGTGTGTGTATTTATATATATATGGGTCCTGATGTAGTGGGATCGTTTGAATTGTTACAACTTCTAGCAGATGGTTTGAAATTGATTCTAAAAGATGGTTTGAAATTAATTTCTCCGTTTTTAGAATGGCTCTAGTGACTACATTTATGTTAAGTCTAGTCGCTTCAGCACCTTGTGATCTTTGTGAAGATCATTACTTGCCCTCTCCTAGGGTGGATCAGGACAAGAGTGAATCTCGGAATCCAGGACATACTCATACTGGGATATATATATTTCCCCAAATTTTAGGGATAACAAACAATCATCATACTAGTCTATTTCCTCAAATGGGGTGCAAGAAACATTTATTCATTTTTTTTTGTGTAAATTTTTGCTGTCAAGTTTTTTATTGGATGCTGACTGTTTCATTTCCTTTCACAACTTTACTTCCTAGATCATACTATTTTGAACAAACAAAATAAAATAAAGTAAACGAACAAATATCAACTATTCTAAACCAGCAAAATAAAGTAAACGAACAAACAAAATGGGGTAAACTGACAGCCATACCCTTTAGGAGGTTTCTCCCAATAGTCCTTATTAGATAGTTTGCTCCTATCAATAAAAGAGAGGCTTCTAATCCAGAGTGGCAGCCAGATATGGGTATCTTTATGTTTAGGCTTGGTACCGCTGCTGTTGAGTTGACTAGGTGATGAAATCCCAATACTAGTCCTTGGGCTGTGGAAAGCAGCCGGCGGAGGGGATGTTCCAATTCCAAAACAGGAAGCAAGTTGGCGTTGGGAAGCCCCCTTCTTGGGCAAAATTTTACCCCACATTTCCATGTAACTCTCGTATTCTGGTAGAAGAGATTGATGAGGTGCAGCCGCGATTTTTATGCTTTGCCTCCAAATTTTTTAAGCAATTTTGAACTCTCCTCACGCTAACCACATGCAATATGGTACAATTATTTTCAATCTTAAGGATACGGTTGAGAAAATTATATGAGTAAGTCATATTTAAGTAATTATTTTTTATATTGAGAATTTTGACATTGTTATTGGTGTTGACATTGTCTTTATATCTTACATCAGAAGTTTTACAAAAAAAATCTCTCTTATTAGTGGGTATAAATACAATGGATTTAAGTGAATTTAAATATGTTAAAAATAACAAATTAAGTGAGTTTTGGGGATTCATGCCCAAATTTAAGAGAGATTTTGTCTATACATCGAATCAAAAGAGTAGTTAGTGGGTCTTTGGGTCATTAAACATTTGGTGTTATTTAGACCTTTTGTGTTTTCAGTTTTAGGTGCTTTTAGGCACTGAAATTATTTTCTATATTTTATGCACTCTTTTTTATACTCTCGCTTTGTTATAAAAAATATGCTACCCCTTCATCCATGGATGTAGATCAATTCGGTTAAATCATGGAAAATTTTGTGTCTTTTTTTTTAAATTTTATTTTCTTTGTTATTGTCTTTATTGGATTGCCAAAATTCTTATTATTTCCATTGGTCAATTTTTTGGATGAGACCAAACTATTCCAGTTAACAAACTATTAACAAACTATTAATATCTATTCCAGTTAGCGCGATGGAGAGTGAAATAAAATCCTCTATTAGAGTTCAGTTGAATTTTGAACAAGTGTTATTTGATCCGTTGGAATTCGTTAAAGGTTTTGTGAATAAGGTGAATCAAAATTGCTATGTTTATTATTTTAGCTCGTTGACATCTATTGAACCTTTTGTGGATTTTAATCCGTTGGAATATTTTAATCTTTTGCATCTTGTTCATTGTTGGTTCGTTGAGATCCGTTGAAACTTTATGGTTTGTTAGGATCTGTTGGAATTTTTAAAAAAATCTAACTGAGTAAAATTCTTATTTTAAAAACTCCCTTGGGTAGTAAAAAATCTTAGTTAAACTAGCTTATCTATAAGTTTTCTTAATTTACCATTTATTAGTTGAAATATTTTAGAAGTTTTCTAATAGTGAAAATTTGGTACATGTCTTATAATCTTTTTTGGATGTGCCAAAAATTTTAAAATTATCACTTGAACATTTTCCAATACCAAACCATGTTTTGTTGTATAAGGTTAACATGTTCGATTTTTGTATAATTCTACTATCCGATTTCTATATAATAATTTTCACTATCCAAATTCTAATCTAATTTGTTTTCATATTCAGCAAACCAATTAAAGTCTATTCGAACTTTTTTATAGCATTATGTTCTATTTTAATTGTACAATTTGACAGACTTAGTAGTTAAGCTTTACTTTTACATATTCCGAGTTCTATCGCCAAATCCAATCCACTTAGAAATTTAATAAAATCAAATCTACTCTCAAATTCAACAAAAGCAGTTAAATTCTATCCGAATTTTATTCCTTTAAATACTATGTTAATCTAACAATTCTAAATGTAACGAAATCTAATCTACTTTCAATTCAACAGAAAAGTTAAATTCTATCCAAACTTTATTACTTTAAATACTATGTTAATCTAATTGTAGCTGATTGAGCTTTTCCTTATTTCTCAATTTCTCTCTCTAACTAATTTATCATCCCCTTTTTCACTTGCTATCCACAACTTAAAGGCAGCTTTGGTAAGTTTCATTTTTTTAACATTTATGCATAAATTTAATTTTTTTATTTTTTTGTTAATATGACATGTGTCATTTTCTTAGATTTTTGGATTATTTATTCTTTAATAGCTTCAATTAATGTTATCTAATTCTTATCTATTCAAATATTTCAATTCGATAGGAAAAAGGTTGGTTAAACTAACTTATCAAAAAGGCTGTTTATCTGTTAGTTTAATTCAAATGTTTAAATCAGCAAGGTTAAATTCACTTAGTAAAAAACCCGTCTGAGTAAAATTATGTACTTTAAAAATTCCTATAGTTAGTAAAAATCATTGATAAACTAATTTATCAATAAGCGTCCTTAATCTACCATTTGTTAGTTGAGATATTCTAAAAGCTTTCTAATAGTGTCGGTTTGGTACGTGTTTTATAATCTTTTTTAAATGTCCAAAAAATTTTAAACTTATCACTTAAATATTTTCTAGTACCAAACCATGTCAATTTTCATATAATTCTACTATCTGAATTCTAACATAATAATTTTCGCCATCCAAATTCTAATATAATTTGTTTTCATATTCAACAAATCAATTAAAGTCTATTCGAACTTTTTTATAGCACTGTGTTCTGTTTTAATAATACAATCTGACAAACTTAATAGTTAACCTTTTACATATTCTAAATTCTACTGCCAAATCTAATCTGCTTACAAATTTAATAAAATCTAATCTACCTTCAAATTCAACAAAGCAGTTAAATTCTATCCAAATTTTATTATTTTAAATACTACATTAATCTAATAATTCTAAATTTAACAAAATCTAATATACTTTCAATTTCAACAAAGCAGTTAAATTCTATCCAAATTTAATTAATTTAAATACTATGTTAATCTAACAATAACTGGTTGAGCTTTTTCAAATTTCTCAATTTCTCTATCTAACTAATTTATCATCCTTATTTTCAGCTGCTACCCACAACTTAAAGGTAGCTTTGGTAAGTTTCATTATATTAACATTTATGCATAAATATAATTTTTTTATTTCTTATTATAGACCTTTTCTAGCTATCACTACATGCATAATATTTAACAATTATATATTTTTTAATATGACTTTTATTCACGTTTTCAAAATGACAAAAAAATCTCAATATTCTTTATTGTGTGTTTTTTATGTTCATCTTTGATGAGGTGACTGGATATTCATATGTCTTTTGGAAAATTGCTTTTTGATTAAATATCTTTACACTTGCTACAATCCAAAAAAAACGGTGAAAATTTACTGACACTAATAAACAAGTATAAAAGGGTTTGATTGCTTTATGCGGACTGCCAATTGGGAGAAAACCAAATCAGATATACACATAGAATACTATAATAAAGAATGATAAAATATTAAACAAGAGGAGAGCTTGCCAATGGCCAAACACAAGAACTCGGAACCATTGATCCACAATATGGCCTTTGGCCTCTACTACTTTCTTTGGACATTCTATTACTACGATGATAGAAAGAAGATAATATTTAGAGATGAATCCCGTGTAACAAACATACTAACAGCAAGAAGAGCAAAAGAACACACTCACCTCCCCTAGTCTTGCTGTTCTTTTAATTTCATAACCCCAGCCTCACTTGAATTTTTCAAGTATATTTGTTTTTGGGACACAAAATTGGTTGTATCAATCTTGCCAGCTTTATGCTTCGCTTCCAAATCTGCTAACCTATTTTGAGCTCTCTTTACGCTAACCACATACAGTGTGGTACACTTGCCTTCAATCTTCAGGATACACCTGAGAAAATCATATGTAAGTAAGCCATCTTTAAATATTTACGTAACAAAAGCAGATTATTTATGCAGACTTTTGACATCATTACCCGCAATACTTATGAAAGGCTTTTGGGGGGTTTTTCCTTCCCCACCTTTTCCTTTCCTTTCCCTTTAGTGTCAGCAGTAGTAGGAGTTTGAAATCGCTTTTTGTAGTTCTCATATGCTAATATAGCATCTCCGCAGTCACCTTCGAGAATAAGATGTATATCAAGTTAAGTGAGTTTTGGGGGGTTCATGCCCAAATTTAAGAGAGATTTTGTCTAGACATCAAATCAAAAGAGTAGTTAGTGGGTCTTTGAGTCATTAAACATTTTGTGTTATTTAGACCTTTTGTGTTTTCAGTTTTAGGTGCTTTTAGGCATTAAAATTATTT
Organism: Coffea eugenioides; assembly: GCF_003713205.1. Lineage (NCBI taxonomy): Eukaryota > Viridiplantae > Streptophyta > Magnoliopsida > Gentianales > Rubiaceae > Coffea > Coffea eugenioides. Next base: position 34,059,012 of record NC_040044.1, on the reverse strand, counting down.
TCTATATTTTATACTCTCTTTTTTATACTCTCGTTTTGTTATAAAAAAATATGCTACCTCTTCATCCATGGATGTAGATCAATTCGGTCGAATCATGTAAAATTTTGTGTCTTTTTTTTAAAATTTTATTTTCTTTGTTATTGTCTTTATTGGATTGCCAAAAATCTTATTATTCCCGTTGGTCAATTTTTTAGATGAGACCAAACAAACTGGTATCAGAGTTTAGGGCTCTGGTTTCTGCGACAACGATGACGATAACAAACTATTAATATCTATTCCAGTTAGCGCTATGGAGAGTGAAGTAAAATCCTCCATTAGAGTTCAGTTGAATTTTGAACAAGAGTTATTTGATCCGTTGGAATTCGTTAAAGATTTTGTGAACAAGGTGAATCAAAATTACTATGTTTGTTATTTTAGCTCGTTGACATCTATTGAACATTTTGTGGATTTTAATCTATTGGGATCTGTTGAATATTTTGCATCTTGTTCATTGTTGGTTCGTTGAGATCCGTTGAAACTTTTATGGTTTGTTAGGATCTGTTGGAATTTTTATGACAAAAGTGGAGTATGTTTGGTATTTGTCTACAATTTATCGATATTGGATACATGACTAGGTGAAGACTTGTCAAGTTTGCCTTTGTATTCTACATTGGAAGTTTTACAAAGAGGTTTCCTCTATTGGTGGTTATAAATATAATGGATTTAAATGAATTTAATTATGCTAAAGGCACCAGGCTAAAAGAGTTTCGAGAGATTCATACCCTGATTTAAGAGAGGTTTTGGTTAGATATCGAACCAAAAAGCAAATTAGTGCACTTTTGGGCCGTTAAGGATTTTGTGTTATTTAAACTCTTTTGTGTTTTCAATTTTAGGTGCCTTTGGACCTTAATTATTTCCTACGTTTTGTACTCTCTCTTATATACTCTATTTCTGTTATATTAAATCTGCTACCCTTTCATCCGTGGACGTAGATTAATTCGACTGAATCACGTAAAATTCTATGCCTTTTTATTTTGTTTGATTTGTTATTGTATTTCTTAGGTTGCAAAAAATTCTATTGTTTTCGTTGGTCAATTTTTTAGGACCAGATCTAACAATCGTCAATACTCATGGAAGGCTTTTGGGGTTTCTCCTTCCCCACCTTTTCCTTTAGTATTAGCAATACTAATAGGAGTCTAAAATTGTCTTTTGTAGTTCTCGTACACCAATATAATATCTCTGCAGTCGCCTTCGAGAGTAAGGTTTATGTCACTCAATCTCATTTTGGATTACAGATAATCATGGGTTTCTTTAAGGAGAGCAATCATGGTTACCATCTCTACCAGGGTGGTGTCATTAGGCGTGTGCCCTTATGCTCGGAATAGAGTGTCTACATTATAATCCCATTTTCATTTCTCAGGAATCAGTACCCCTCTCCAAAACCTCGGTCTCCTGCTTGATTAAACGATATATTCAGCAATACTAGTAGGAGTCTAAAATTGCTTTTTGTACTTCTCGTACACCAATACAACATCTCTGCAATCGCCCTTCGAGGTTAAGGTTTATGTCACTCAATCCCATTTTGGACCATAGATAATCATGTGTTTCTTTTAGGAAAGCAGTCGTGGCTACCATCTCCACCAAGGTGGTATCATTAGGCGTGTGCCCTTATGCTCAGAATAGAGTGTCTCCATCACAATCCCATTTTCATCTCTCAGCAATCAGTACCCCTCTCCAAAACCTCGGTCTCCTGCTTGATTAAACGATGTATTCGTATTTAGCTTGAAAAACTGGACAATTCACCAAATATATCTATACATATAGAAAAGCAAATAAAGAATTTGGACGAAACTATAACAATTCACCAAATCTATCCTATATACTATTCACTAGATGATATGTTCTAGAAGATTTCCAATAATATGACATCTGTCATTTTTCAAAATTTTTGGATTATTTATTCTTCAATTACTTCAATTAATGTTATATAATACTTATCTATTCAAATTTTTAAATTCTATAGAAAAGAGTTTGGTTAAACTAACTTATCAAAAAGCTTATTTATTTGCTAGTTTAGTTCAAATGTTTAAACCAGCAAGGTAAAATTCACTTAGTAAAAAAATCTAAGCAAAATTCTTACTTTAAAAATTCTCGTAGGTGGTAAAAAACCTTAGTTAAACTAGCTTATCAATAAGTGTCCTTAATTTACCATTTATTAGTTGAGATATTCTAGAAGTTTTCTAATACTGAAAATTTGGTAGGTGTCTTATAATCTTTTTTGAATGTCCCAAAAATTGTAAACTTATCACTTGAATATTTTCCAATACCAAAACCATGCTATGTTGTATAAGGTCAACATGTTCAATTTTCGTATAATTCTATTATTCGTATTCTATATAATAATTTTCACTATCCGAATTCTAATCTAATTTGTTTTAATATTCAACAAACCAATTAAGGTCTATTCGAACTTTTTTATATCACTATATTCTACTTTAACAGTACAATCTGACAAACTTAATAGTTAACCTTTACTTTTACATATTCCGAGTTCTACCGCCAAATCTAATATACTTAGAAATTTAACAAAATCTAATCTACTCTCAAATTCAACAAAAAGAGTTAAATTCTATCCAAATTTTATTCTTTTAAATACCATGTTAATCTAATAATTCTAAATTTAACAAAATCTAATCTACTTTCAATTCAACAAAACAATTAAATTTCATCCAAACTTTTTTACTTTAGATACTGTGTTAATCTAACAGTAGCTGATTGAGCTTTTCCTTATTTCTCAATTTCTCTATCTAACTAATTTATCATCCCCTTTTTCACTTATTATCCACAAGTTAAAGGCAGCTTTGGTAAGTTTCATTATATTAACATTTATGCATCAATTTAAATTTTTTTTTCTTTTTTGTTAATATGACATGTGTCATTTTCTAATATTTTTGGATTATTTATTCTTTAATAGTTTCAATTAATGTTATCTAATGCTTATCTATTCAAAGGTTTCAATTTGATAGGAAAAAGTTTAGTTAAACTAACTTATCAAAAAGGCTATTTATCTGTGATTGTAATTCAAATGTTTAAATTAGCAAGGTTAAATTCACTTAGTAAAACTTGTCTAAATAAAATTTTGTACATTAAAAATTCTTCTAGTTTGTAAAAACCATAGATAAACTAACTTATCAATAAGCATCCTTAATCCACCATTTGTCAGTTGAGATATTCTAAAAGTTTTCTAATAGTGTCGGTTTGGTACATGTTTTATAATCTTTTTTAAATGTCCCAAAAATTTAAACTTATCACTTAAATATTTTCCTATACCAAATCATGTCAATTTTCATATAATTCTACTATCTAAATTCTAATATAATAATTTTGGCCATCCGAATTCTAATCTAATTTGTTTTCATATTTAACAAACCAATTAAAGTCTATTTGAACTTTTTTATAGCATTATGTCCTAGTTTAATAATACAATCTGACAAACTTAATAGTTAACCTTTTACATATCTAATATGCTTACAAATTTTATAAAATCTAATCTACTTTCAAATTCAACAAATCAGTTAAATTCTATCCAAATTTTATTACTTTAAATACTATATTTATCTTTCAAGTACGAATACAATAATTAGTGTTTCAAGTATGAATTTTGAGATGTTAATTATCTTTCATAAGTTAGTTGTGTCATAGTCACTTAATAGTATCACATACTGAAAATTTAAAATTTGTTGTTTCTTTTTCTTTTGGCAAATTTATAAGATTATTTTTTTGTACTATAATGATGGGTAGCTTTTGATTTGTTCAAAAAATGTGCCGAATGATAATTTCTTTGTGAGTTCAAGTTATTAAAAAGAAAATATTATGCAATGAATATTAAAATCAAGCATGTTTTGTAAAGGATACTATCAAATCATGGGATGAGCAAGTATATTTCATGTTATGAAAATTTATATAAGCATGTGTTACGAATGCTAAAAAATCCTGAAGAAACTTTGGTCAAGTTATTATGGTAGAGGTTTTAAGATTTAGAGTTCATGGGTTTCCTCTAATTCTTGTTGGAAAAATTAAAAAGCTATGTAGCCTACTTCTTAAATTCCACCTTTTCCCTAAAAGTGTGTCCCTATGTAAACACTGAAATAAAGCAAGTACGCATATTTTCAAATATATATGCCAGGGTCTTGAAAATAATTGTAACTATAATTGTTGAAAATTAACTGTTAGAGAAAAATACGTCTACATCTTTCAAACATAATCACAAATTTAGATAAGAATTAATATTTATACAATTGTACAAAAATTTCTTGCACTCTTAATTTTAATTGTGTTTCATTTTAAGGATTTTAGATAATTTTTTATTAACTACAATATTTTTATTTTAAATTTTAATTGTTTCTAAAAATCTATAATTCATGTGCATTGCACAGATTATAAAACTATATATATGTATGTGTTAAAAAGTGAACGAAATGATACTTAAAACCCTAATATCAAGTTTTTCTCTTTTTTTTATAAGAGTCCTTTCAGAGTTAGAAGACAGAAGTCGATTTTTTTAATATCACAATCACTAAAATTTGTCAGCCAATGTTATTCCTAATATTTCTCACAACCACAAGACCCGAAAAAAATTATACTTAACCAAAAAAAAATTCATCATCTTACTAATGCGAAACTCATATATATAAAGTAGGTGCTATATATAAAGTATAAAAGCCTACTTAGCCCATCAAAAGAAAAATCATCTATCATCATACTAATCTGAAGCGATAATGGTGAACAAACAAAATAAATTAAACTAACAGAGCAAAAAAATGAACAAAAATATGTCATGTACCCTTTTGGAGGTTTCTCCCAATAGTTCGTACTAGTAAGGTTACTCTTATCAATAAAGGAGAAACTTCTGATCCAGAAAGGTGGATAGATCTGAGTATTTTTAGGTTTAGTACTGCTATTGTTGGGATGGCTTGACAATGAAATTCCAATGTCAATGCCAGAGGTTGGGATTTGGGTAGTAGTAGTAATAGGTGGTAGAGAGGAGGCTCCGATACCAAAACAAGTAACAAGTGGATAGGGGGTCCCCTTCTTCGTGAAAATTACACTTCATATTACTATAGTTCTGGTATTTTGGTGAAAGAGTGCTCGAGACTAGAGAGGAGTGGCATTAGCCAATAGTCAAGGAGATGTTAGTCTAGGTTTTGTAACAATAAGACTAGGGTCAGAATATGACTCGGTGTTAGTTAATGTACCGAAATTCATCAATGGTGAAAATTATTCATCAACGGATATTTAATATCGATAAAATAAAGATCTTTTATATCGATCTTCATAGATTCTATGGTGTCAGTTTTTCTTCCCATGTGATTTATATATGAGTTTAATGAAAATTATGTATGAGTTTAATAAAAATCATAGTTCGACTAATGACAAACTCTTGTTATTGATCATGTTATCTCAAAACATAGAAGAAGAGCTTCTACCATCCCTTTTAAGCAAAAGTTATTGTAAGTAATTTGTATATTCTTACAACACTTAAAGAAGTCCAACCTTTGGCCAATATTACCATCTTATATAAATTTTTTTCAAGAATAATGATATTTTACCGGTTAAAAACTATTTTCATGAAGAAATTGGAAACAATATGCTCTTTGGAATATCTAAAAAACACATATTTTAGAAAATAGTTCTTTTAATTTTACTTATTTATAATTTTGCAAGTTAAGCAAGATAATTACATATTTTAACATACTTAAGATTTGGCTAGATTTGGGTACTTCCAATGCCATATCTTATATAATATTTAAAAAAATTGAAAAACACTCAGTATACATGTCGTAGTACTCAAACATAAATCGTAAAAGAAAAGTTGAGAATTTAAAGTTTATCATAGGTTGTATGTTATCGTATAAAACTCAAATTAGCCTCCTAAATGTCCTATTTAGAGCATCCACAATGGGGGTAAAATAATGGGTATAGTACCCTCTGTTACGCCCATGCATTGACTTTGTTTGAATAGTAGGTTATTTGAAATATTTATTTGAAATAATTATTATAGCACTTTTTGTGATGTGATGTATATGAGATAAAAAAAGGTGGTTAAAAATTGTGTATATGATATAAGTAAAACAAAATCTAAATTTTTTTAAAATTCTTGATATCAAACACACCCATTGTGTTCCATACTATTGTGAGAGTATAATGAGTATTACACTTTTTTTTTTAAGTGTAAGTTGGAGGACTCGAACCCGAGACCTCTCGCTTACACTCCCTCGCCCCGTACCACCCAACCCATCCCTCCCCCCCAAAAGATTAAAAAAGGCTGGGATAAGTATAATGAGTATTACACATATAACCATTATTACATGCATAAAATACACTCAAGAGCTGTTGGAATGGGGCCTATTTGACCAGTTATTCAAAGCAACAACATGGGGCCTATACTGAAACTTTTAACATACAAAATATTACCCCATTTTGTTCATTTTATTCAAAAGCTTTCAAATGGTTCGTTTTGCCCATTTTGCAACAGTAAAATAAAATAATGGCATCATTGCAACAACAATATTTTTTATATTTCAATCATCAAAATATTATCTATAAAAATTTCATCGAAATTTAATAAATTATTTTCCAAAAATAATGGAATTATTTTTTAAAAAATAAATTTATTTATTTATAGGATGGGTTGTGAATTATTAAAATAAATGCGTGATTTAATTATGGGTCCATGCTATTTTACTTTGTAGAGCGTAATCTGTAATGAGTGATGGTGTAATGAAAGAGGGGATCATAAAGTAATAATGTAATCTATTGTGGATATTTGTTGTTGTGACGCCCCCACTTCTCCCAAAGGCGAACCCAATGGTATCGGTGGGACGCCTGCCTAACTCTCGCCAGGACTCGAAAATACAAAACAAATAAAACTATATAAACTAAAAGTGTACTATTCACAATATATACATCCCCAAAAGAGTTCTATTTACATTCTCAAAAATAGATATCTAGGGTACTACACCATTTTATGATAATAACCAAAATTATACCATAGACCCGAAGAAGGGTTCTTATACATACCACCAAAACAAGAAGAATCATCTTAATTGTCCAGCAATAACAAACGAAAACTATCTATACTAGGGATAGTGCCAAAAGGTCCCCCGCGTCGTCCCCTGTTAAGGAAAACAAAGAAAAAGGGTAAACTATATGCTTAGTAAGTAAACAGGAGTAAAACGTAAATTGTACATAAATACGAACAATTATGCCACAAAATGTCAAAAGTACAAAATAACAACACAAGTGAAGGATACAGGTTGGCTCCAAAGCCAAATCTTATGCCACGTGTGACCTCCTGTCGACACTCCGTCGACCACAAATAATGGTCCGTAGAACTCCACTTGTACTCCCACCGTACACCTTATCACCCTTACTGGCCAATCACCTCACAAAATGGCTCGAACAAACGAAATTGAGCTTGGTTCACAAGTTCGGTTCACAAATTTGGTTCACATACTCGGTGAACCGGATTCACAAACTTGGTGACCTCAGACTAGGTTGGACTGATTTCGACCAAACCCTGACCGACTCGAATAGTCCATCTAGGTCTTGAGATCGGCTCCCAAACTCACAAACTTCACAAAATCACCCAAAAGTCACCCTGAGCTACAAGCTCAAAGGGTTTAATTCTAAAATAGTTCATATACATATGTCATGTACAAATATGTGTGCAAATTAGGGTTTAGGTCGAGTGCGATAAAGTACACTCTCGCCTAGGTACCCTCTCATACATATCAAAAAACATAAGCAACTAACACATAGGAACGGCCTGAATACTTACACAAAAGCAAGTATAGCAAAAGAGTGGAGATCACGTCTCGTGTAATAGCTAGTAGGCCCCACTGGCTCCGTCTAACTCACCACCGTCTGAAATAGAAGATTGTACCACATTATTCCACAAACGACTACTAAAATGCGTAAATAAAGCGAAACGGCAAAACGGCACACGCGCGCACGGAAACGACATACGGAAACGGAAACGGCCGGCAAACAGAAACGGGCAGATTTGCCGTCCCAAACTGTTTTGATCAAATTTCAGGCTACGGGTATCGGATCAAAGTGTATGAGATACCGTTTCAAAACTAAGAAGAAGAGCTACAACTTTTGTGACGACCCTTCAACCCAGATCCCAACGGAACTAGAGCAAAAGAGCACAAAACAGTCCCAGCAGTTTCAATTCAGGTTACCGAACAGGCCCTGTTTGAACGGCCATAACTCATGACTCAGATATTGGAATCAAGAAATTTCAGAGGCGCTGGAAAGCTCATTTATAAGCTATAACTTTTGTATTTTGACCAAAAACTAAATCAGTACAGAGCATAGGGAAAAATAGGTCCAAAGTTCCTGTCAGAACTGTCCAACTTCAAAGGCAGTTCTGACACCCGATCTTATTTTGGGTATAACTAGAGCTACGAAACTCGGATTTGGACGCACTTTATACCATTTTGAAGCTGAAACAAGGATCTACAAGTCTTATGAAGACCTCAACACCCATTTCACAAGTTATCGAGATGAACTGAGCACGGTCAGAAGCGAAAGCAAGAAACATAACACAACTCAGAATTTAAAACAGAAGCAAGGGTTTTGGCCATAACTCAGGCTACACAGATCCGTTTGACCTGAAATTTTGCAGGCACCACAAGGACTTAAGAAACTACAACTTTCACGTTTTGGGTAAATCTAGAATCAGTACGTAACATCAAGAAAAATGGAGCTCAAGTTCAGGTTCTGGGCTGCCCTGTTTGGGGGTTTGAACGGTTCCGCACATCGCAAACGCATGGTTCGTTTTCATGGTTCTCATGTAAGTTTTCTAACCAATTTCATACCAAATATACACACATATACTAACTTCTAAATGGCCTACAAATGGGCCGAAACTTTCCCTCTAAGTCACCATAAAATTACCAAACACTAACCAAAATCCCTAACCTCACTTCATTTGCACCAATGAACTTATTCTAACAATCTACTAACCAAACCCTAACCAACTAAACTCTAACCAAGCTAAACTAACCTAATGGAGTCTAGAATTTCATGGTCCAAACCAGATTTGGCTAGGAAGCAACCATATAAAGGAAATAATCATACCAAAGATTCCATTTGCAAGCCAAATAAGTAACCAAATCAACTAAAGAAAGCATAAAGTAAAAGCCCTAATTCCTCATAGCCTTAACTGAAATTTCAGCAACATGATCATCAAAGTAAACCATGAAAGTACTCTAAAATCACCATTTATTCACCATATAAACCATAAAAGAGCACAACCATAACAAAAGCATCACTTTCATGGTTTCAAAGCTTAATCACCAAGAGGTAACTTTCAATTAAGATGATTTACCTTCAATCAAGCTTTGTTGGTGATCAACCCACAACAATCAAGTGCTCAAGTTGCTATTCCAAGCTCCAAGACCAAGATGAGTGGCTAAACTTGAAAGAACTTGGAAGGAATTTTCTCTTTTTCTTTGCTCCTAATCTCGGCCCTCTCTCTCTTTTCTCACCTTTGATGTTTTGTTTTGTATCTTATGGTTATCTTATAAGTTTCCTATAACACAAAACTAGTCAAAGCATTGGAAGATATTTTCCCTAACAACCAATCACATAAAAGTTTCAATTTTGCTCTTTAGCCCTTACACTTCAATTTTGCATGTGATCAACTCTTGCCCTTAAACATTTAAACTTCTTACATTTTACTCCATAGGACCTAAACTTAATCTAGTCCAAACTAATTAATCTTACTTAATTTCTCTACTAATCACCCCACTAACTTAATCATCTACACTTAATCATACTTTCTCCACAATAAAAATAATTAAATAACAACATTTATAACATTGGCAAAATTAGGGTTTTAAACCCAACTTAAGCTTTCTAATCTATTGGAACACTAGAGGGTTTACTAGTCTGAGGTTTTCTAACTTTTTAAACTTATTTAACCTATATAAAATAAATTGAATCCTATACTTACTTGTACCAAAACACACTCTAGAATACCAAACATGAATTACAACTCAAATTTGTGATTAGTACAAAAACTAGGATTTTATAAATAATCCAATTTAGGGTTTTCTAATAATTTAGTACAAAATAGAATAAAATGCTATTAATATCACATAATTTCGAAATTAAGGACTATCCGGGGTCTCACAGTTGTAATTTAAGAGAAGCATACTAAGATATAATGAATTAGAACACTTCACTAAATATTTATTTCTCTGATCAAATCAAAAACTTTGATTATCTTGCTTATGTATCTAATGAGTTCCACACATCAATATGTGCTAAGATTACTAAATCGCAGTTTCTTATCAATTAATTTCAAATTAAAGATATTTTGATTATATTTTATATGAGAGAAGATTCGCAAATTGGTTAAGACTTTCATACAATAAACCAAATTTGTTAAATTTAAATAGCTAATAACTCAATGTCAAATACATTACTAATTTAAACAATCCAATCACATGCCAAATATATTATTTAAAATAACAATAGAACTTAAATATTTCTAAAATATAAGTTCATAATCATGTTTCTCTGAACAAAACATCATAACTGTATAAATATAATTGGCATAAATTAACAAATTTCATACTTTAGAACTATTCTAAGCAGCAACTTTTGTGAGTAATAAGTCATCCCAACTTAAACAGCAACTCTTGTTTCATTTCCTACTTGTAAGATAACTTAATTTCTCATCGTTGTAAATGAAATTAAACGCTGAATAATAATACGAGTTGGATAAATACTCTTCCCAATTTGCCTTTTCAACCAACTCAAAATTCCAACTTTCATGACCAATACCATCACCTTTATTAAAACTAGTGGTCAAGGCATACCCCAATGTATGTGCTATTGATAAAAAGATATTTAAAATGATTAATATTATTTTTTTGTTGAAAAATAATAATTTAAAATAGTTAAATTGATTAATTCAATAGATATGGGGTGATTGTAGAGAGGTGAATATTTAAAATGATGTAATTCTCTTTAGTAGTAAGGGTAGATTAGGTAATACATTAAATGACACAATTTTTTTACACCAAACCCGTCCCCCCACTTGATATATAGTAAGATGTCAATGAAAACCTGTTTTGTGCCCCTTAAAAAATCAAATCAAAATAAACTTGGCTGTCCAAGGTTTCTCTATCTAGTTTAAGTAGTTGAGACACTATTTACAACCAACACATTTTTCCTTATTATATGTAGAGCTTGAGAAGATATATGTTATGTTTTTATTGTCAATTTTATAAAGTATCTATTTTTACCATTAGAATGAAGGGCAAAATTGTCCAATCATATTATCCCTTTTGTGTTATCATGTGAAAATTTTTAAGGATAAAATATAGTAAATCCTTGTGGTTTCACCAAAGACAGGTAGCTACTTTAAGGTTTTGAAATATCCACACAATTCTCTTATGGTTTAAATTGATGTGAAATTTGACCTATTACAAAATTAAAAAAAATTCTCATTATTAATATTTTTTCTTTCTGTTTTTTTGGTATTGAAAATTTCTTTGACTTTTTCTTTCCTTTCCCTTTTGCTACTACCATCATAAGTGTTTTTGAAAGTTTAAATTTTGAAAAATGTTATTTGCACTCCTTTTTTTGTTAATTACAATCTCATCATTGTTTTATCATATAGTCTAACAAATGAAAGTCATAGGATAAAAATGATAGTGGGAGTACGAATAACAAAAAAATGGGAGTGTAAATAATATGTCTCTAAATTTTTTAGGGTGTGTTTGAAATTTTTTAAAATCATCCTCATCCTCTTTCTCCTCCTTCCCTTCCCTCCCCCTCGATTACCACCCCCACCTACCACCATCGATCGGCCCCTCCATCCCAACTAACTTCCCCCTCTACCACCACCATCTACTACCTCTTCTTCTTTACTCTCCAGCACCACCCCTTCCCTCTTCCTCCTATCTCTCCCCCTCCCTCTCGATTACCACCCCCATCTGCCACCATCATTAGCTCCCTCCATCCCAACTACCTTCCTTCTCTACCACCACTATCTACAACCTTTTTCTCTTTACTCTCCTGCACCACCCCTTCCCTCTTCCTCCTCTCTCTCTCTTCCCCCTTTGCTCTCCCTCCTTTCCCACCTCCCTAATCCAACGTCACAACCAATTTAACCAATTTAATCGATTTATCTATATTTCTGTGACAACCAATTTTTGGATTCAATTTCTTAGATTTTGATGATCTAAAATGTTAAGGATTGCCACTAAAACATGCCAATAGCTCTTTGGCATCTATCCATTCATAGGTTTAGTAGTAGCAAGTTCTATTGATGAATTCTTACAATTGGGAAAAAAATGCAAATATTTGACAACCCTGATGATTGCATTGAACAAACAAGATTTTCAAAAAATATTATTTCCTCAAATATCATGGGTTGCACACACGGCTCATGGTTTCGCCACCACTATATTATTCCCTAATAACTCAACTACTAACTACATCCTTATCAGCCAATACTAAAAAATAAGATCTGATTTTTGTTTTTGGTTCATATGGTTCTTGGTTCTTACTCTTAACGCCCAAAAATCAAATAGGAGATTTGGTGGGCTAAAAAATAGGATGTAGTTGGTTGTGACGAGAATTACTATGATGGCTTCTTTTCTTTGGGATAATGCCAACAATGGGATGATGACCAAGAGATGACAATGATTTCTTCTTCTTTCTGATGTGTCACCGATGATGGGATGCTAACCACATGAGATGGTGACAATAAAGCCTATATCTAAAGCGATGAAGAATAAGAAGGAAAAAAAAAGGAAAAGAAAAAATGAAGGGGGACGATGACTACTGGTTAGGGTGAAGAGGATGGTAGGAGGGGGTGGCATGAAAGAAAAGAGGAGGTGGAGGAAACAAAAGGAAAAATAAAAAAGGAAATAAAATAGTTTTTCTGAACAAAAAGAGGAAGAGATCATTCTTCTTGAATTAAAAAAAAAATGGAAAAAAAGAAAGAAAATATAAAAAAACATAAAATAAAATATAATCTTGTTAATAAAGGAAGATATGGCATGCTACTCGTAATGTAGCAAGTCGAAAATCAACTTTTCACTTTTCACATCATTCTTTCCACATTATTTTAAAATATGATATCGTTATGTGAACATTTTAAAATTATTGGGCAGCCAGTTGTCTTTCAATGAAACCACAAGAGATTTACTATATTTTACCAATTTTTAATGATGATGATAGCTCCCAAACTTTTGGACTACTACTTATCCATATAGTTTTATTTTCATGAAAATTTTCTAACAAAAAAAATTAGTTTTCAAAGTGTAAAATCAATTTTTGTGAAAAAACATTTACAAATCAGTATACCATATTATTATTATTATTATTATTATTATTATTATTATTTTCACACATAGATTATACCTTAATCATATCTGTGATCAGAATCTCATCTTATATGAAAGCATTAACTCCATAAAAGGAAAGAAGAAATGTAAATCAAAACTCAAATAAACACCATGATACTATCATACAACTATCTAATTTTTTAAAAAAATTTTGTTCTAGTAAGGTATGGGTGGGATTTAAAAAGCAGGGAAGGGGTAAGGAAATTAGAACTCGGACCTCTAATTCCTAGTGTTTAACCAAAACCTCCTAGCAGGTTAATTAAAAATTAAAGGGCAAAAAATTTCGATGGTTCTCAAACTATTAAATTAGTCGACTTTTAGCTCTCCAACTATTACATACATATTTTTGTCCCTTGAACTTATAAAAAAGTATATTTCCCACCCTTTTGACTAGAGAGAATTTTAGAAACCTCCCCGACATTAATGTAACTATTACATACATTTTATAATAATTTTACCTTGTATCATAGTTATTAAAATCAACTCGGGCATCAATCCAGCAGGAGGACCGAATTGACGGGTCACTGGTTCAACCGGTGGGTCACAATATATAATAAAAATATATATAATATAATTAAATAAACATATAAATTATAATATAAGTATAGAAATTCTTAAACCTTAACAAGTTATAACCTATTCGTAGTTCATTTCATACACACAATCCATAATCATATGTGGTCCATAGATCATGAATTCAACCTAAAATTAGTAAATTACACATAAACATAAATGATAAATCTAAGTATCAAACCATGAAACATAAGCCACAAACAGCCAATTCAATACAACCAAATATAAAATCATAAACTCATAAACATAAACATCACAATTATCACTTGTGGTTCCCAACTTCTGCCAAATTCAGTACCATCAAATTCGTCGACATCACAGCCTGTATTAAAATTATTTCTTCCAACATTCTTTTCATTATTGGTCTTATCTTCATCTCCAGTGTCCAATTCATCCAATTTTAGAGTTTCATCAACATAAGTACAAAAATCAATGAATCATTCACTCAATTTAGATTATGTTTAGCAAAAAATGAAAAACAAAGATTAAGTAAGCATATAGCTCAAATATAATAACTCACCACTTTGTCGACTGATAGCAAATATAGCTATTTCATTCCTAAAACTTACTATTTCAGCTGATGTTAACTGTGAAGGTTCATCATCCAAAATTCAATTTTCATTGGCACTAAAGTCTTCAAAATCAATAGAATAATAATTTCTACCCCTTGAATTTCTAATAATACAAAACATTAAAACTAGTTAAATAACAAATGTCATCCTACTAAAACAAAAATCAGATTGCAAATATTAGTTTACCTTTGTTGAAATATTTAATTGTAGTGTACATATACCAAATTATTTAGTTTTTGATGCTCCAATCTATTTCTCTTATTTGAGTGGATATGCTCAAACAAACTCCAATTCCTTTCATAACCAAACGCACTGCAAGTTTGGCTTAAAACACGTATAGCTAGTTTTTGCAAATTAGGTGCATTACTAACATAATATATCCACCATTCATCTATTGCAATAAATAAAGAAAAAAATTAAATTATAGTATTTTACAAATAAAATCAAATCATCAATAAAAACGAAGTTAATTTTTGTGCACCTGGAAGCATGACATCACGGTCTTGTATAGCAAAAACTCTACCAAAATCACCTTTAGCTTTATGAAATAATCTTATCTTTTCTGCCAAATTACTCATCAGATCAAGATTTTCATGAGAGTATTTCTCAATCACATCCAAAAATCTTGATGTTGTGTGCCTGTACTTTTCCAAATCAAGAGAATTATATTGAAAAGAAGGATTGAGCCACTAACCAGTAGCATGAAGACTTTTGTGAAACTGACTATCCCAACTTGAATCAATTATTCTCTAGAAGGATCAACTGTTTTCTTTTCTCTTGAGAATCTTCTCAAAAGCTCTTCTTTGGCTCTACGCATGGTAGCATACAAGTATCCCATAGCAGGCCTTTCATCAATATCAACAATTCTTAGTACTCGAACAAAAAACTCGGTTAATTGAATTATTGTAACACATTCTTTCCAAAACATAGAATCTAGCACAAAATTCACAAATTTTTTTCCTTTACTCTTCTTAGCATATGCTGAAAGAGTCCATTCTTTTGAAGTCACCATATCTCTTAAACCATCTTTTTGCACTAAAATACTTGCAATGTAATGAAATTAGTAGTACAACGTGTAGGAGCAAGCCGAAAAATTTCTTTTCTATCAGTGTGTTTTCTCATCAAATGCAATGGATAACAATAAACATGTTTAGATTACACATTATTTCCATCTTATTTACACACACTGATTTGCTTGTATCATCATCACACATTTTTCAATCATCTTTTTTATGTCACATACATCACATCAAAAAAGTGCTATAGTATTTTTTCACAAAATTATCTCAAATAATTTACTATCTAAACGCACTCAATGATTATAAATATATTTTGTTATTTTAAAAGTATGTCCAATCACTTTACTAATCTCATCTAACTTGCCCATATCATGTAACATCAAATTTAGCCAATGAGCAGCACATGGAGACCAATAAAGTGTTGAAAATTTTCTTTCTAATAATCTTCCAGCAGTAGCATAATTGGCAGCATTGTCAGTGACAAAGTATGCCATATTTTCCATCCCAACAAATAAAACCACTTCTCTAAACAACTTATGCAACATCTCTACAGTTTTAGAAGCATCCGAGGCATCAACTGATTTCAAAAATATAGTTCCTCTAGGACAATGAATTAGAAAGTTGATGAGAATTCTCATTTGTTGGTCAGTCCATCCGTCAGTCATAATAGTGCATCCAGTTTCTTTTTAAATTGTACCAAAGCTATTAATAAAATTCTTAACTTGCTCAATATTTTTTGTTAATAAATAGCCATGCAAGTCATAGAAAGTAGGCACTTTGTAACCAGTTTAAAAAGAACAAACAACATCAAACATTGTTTGATAATATGCAGAGTTTGCTAAATTGAATGGGATGGATGCATCAATCATCCACATCGCAATTGCCAAGTCATCATTCTCTTTAGTTTCTTTGCCTTGCATCACACTTTTGATAGATGGTTGACCTCTTGAAGTAGTTCTTGGCATAAAAAAAGTTCCTATTGTTTTTTCTTTTTTATGTTGTTGAATAACATTTTTTCCCTTTGAAGCTTCAGTAGTAGGAGATGATTGAATCTCTTGAATATCTTCTTCATGTTACATGTATACTTGCTCTTCATGTTGTCTTAGATCTTGACCATATAAATCACTTCCCCTCAGGCATTCTTTCAAGCTTCTTTTCTAACTTTCTACAACTTTCAAGTTTTCTAACATTTCAAGTCTAATCTGTGCCTCAATCTTCAGATAAGGTGTTGTCTCCCTTTTTACGCTTACAAGGTGTTGCTTGAATCGATTGATACTACCACCTCGATTTTTTTTTGCATAGTGAATACATACCAAGCACTTAACTTTTTTGTTGGTCATAAAATCTTCTCTATAATGAGACCATGTAGGTTCGTCTTTCTCCTTGTTAGAGGTTGATATTGTGAATTTAATGTACTAGGTATTGGTTCTATGCTTGATGTTAGAGAAGGTGTTTCTCCAATAGAGTCCATTATAAATATCTGAAAAGTTATAAAGCATATCCTTTGTTTAAAAAAAAATAGCAGCATGTAAAAAGTACCACAACTTCACAATATAAGAATGCCAACAAAAAATAGTCACCATGTTTCTTCCTCTCTAAAAATGAGCAGATAACATGCAAATAGTTGCCATGTTTCTTCCTCTCCAGTTCGATCCTATCTTGCTGCATGCTTTCTCTAATAGGCAAACGATGGAACTTAGCAACACCAAGTTTTGATTCTCAAAACCTACAAGCTATTTTCGTTCTTTAATTTAAAAAGTGTAAAACCCAAACATATGTTTCATTGAATCAAATTTTAGTGAGAAACCCCCAGATGTCTTTCTATTTTCTGATCCTTCAATCAATTTCATAGTTTTAATTGCTTTCATATCATCAGTAGATAGTTTTGCCAACTGACAAAGAATAGACCACAGAGTAATTCCCATGAAATTTCACTAGACATTATTTGGCATATCAAAACATATACAGATCAAGAAATTAAAAACCAAGAGCAAAAAATACAAAATTAACTTTATATTATTGGGAGACAATTGGAGGCAGCCTATGGATACTATAGGGAGACAGCTTTCATTAGAAGATAAAGTTATTGTATTGGGTACTAGGGAGCTGATGAGAAGCCAAAAGAACATGCAGACCTTTATGTGATCATACAAAGGATCAATCACATGGAATTACTTGGCATTTTCAAGTGGTTCATATGTCAAATAGTTAGACTGGACCCAAATAATTGTTTCTCACAATTTCGTAATTTGAAATTTGTAAATGACACTAATTAGTGCTCTAAATTTATTAATTTCTGCTTAGAAATATATTAATTTCTTAATCCAGCAACTCCCTAGAGGCAATTTTAGATGATATATCAAAAAACTCCTTGGAGTCAATCTTTAATCAAGCAACCCCTTGAAAATCTAATTAAACATGGATACCATTCTTCTTACTTTTTTTTTGATGATATATCTAGGGGTGAGCAAATTCGGTACATACTGAATTCATAACCGAATTCAAATTCAATTTGGTAATTTGAAATCGGGTATTTGGTAATTCGGTACAAATTCAGTACGTACCGAATTCACTGAATTCTAATATTGTATGAAATAGGTAATGAGATTATGAATTTGGTAATAACCGATTTCGCATTCAAATTCGGTAAAATGAAATAAGGTACCACATTACCGCATTCGAATACCAAATTAGTTTATAAAATTATATAATATATAGATAAATGCTATTTAGTATTAGTATATACTACTAATATATATTATTATATTATATAGGTAAATGCTATTAATAATAGTTAGTATATGGTATTATCATGTACTTATAATAATAATAATATGTAATAATGTACAATATATTATTTTAGTATTTGTTAATTGTTATATGACTATAATAATACAAATATATAGTAATACATAACAATATAACATAACTATATTACTTATTATTTTATACATGAGTAACATGACTAGAATTAGATAATAATTAATACATATATGTATAATACTAAATATTAAACAATAAACATAATTAGTAATTAGAATTTAGATATTGGTAATTTGATACATCATTCATGTTTGAATTATTGAATATTTGAATGCGTAACCTGTAACTTGCAAGTTTTAATGTGCTCTAAATTTACATTACATATTTAACATAAAAATTCATATTCTCTATTCACTAATCTTAAGGCTTTAACTATAGACAAGACAACTAAGTAGTGTAAGTGAATGCATATGAATTGCAAATCAATGTATTAGTGTATTGACTTTCACAATAACATATATAAGTAAATAAGTTTTATTTTGATTTGAAATAAATTATAAGTTTGTAACTAATATAACTTATCACTAATTATTGTAATTTGTAAGTTTGTAACTAATATTACTTATTATTAATCATTGTAAATTATAAATTCATAAATTATCACTAATCATTGTATAGTCTAAGGTTTATTCTAGTTTAAATTAATCACTTTTTATGTGTTCCTTAAATCATGGACTAAGGATTCTAGGTATAAGTGATCAAATAAATGCCAATTAAATTAAACCACAAAATGATTAGAACATAAATAATATGTTAAATTATGAATAAATTTGGGGATCAAATCAGCAATAATTTTTAAAAAATCAGTTTTTTTTTTATATAAATGAATTCGGTTAACTGAATTCATTACCATTTCCGAATTCGAAATTGGTTGCGAAATGAATTCGGTTATAACCAATTCAAAATTGAAAGCGGTTTAGATTTCTATAAGTTAAATAACCGAATTCAACTAACCGAATTACCGAATTTGTACCATTTGTTCACCCCTAGATATATCCTCTTTCACTAGCTTGAAGCCTTGAACACCATAACAAAAAAAAACTATAAAAATAAGTAAAGCCACTACTATAACATGTGGTCTCATAGCAACTCCTGCAGTTTCTAAAGACTAAACATTTGCTTCAAATATAATCATAAAATGCAATAGCAACTCCTGCACCCTCATCTACAATTAAGGAAGTAAAATTGACTGAAGCAAAAAATGAGCAGAAAACTGGATTATTACTTACCTTCAAGGCTTTATTGGTGTCGTGGTGCGTGCTTGGCTTCAAGGCTTCACTGGCTTCAATAGCAGCTTTGGTAGCAGGGGGAAGAACAGAAGAGCTTCCGGTTCCAATTCGAACTTCCAATGTGCACCTCAGTGCAACCGGCAAAGCAAAGGGAAAAAAATTTGATCAAAGCAGTCGTCAAAATAACGAAAAATTGATCGGAGCAGTGACCGGCAGCAACCTCACTTCTCAAAGAAAGAAGGGGAACCTATATCCCTTTTCAAGTTTGCTCTGTGTTCTCAATTCTCAGAGAAAGAAAGGAAAGAATTCCTAATTTCCAATCCCTCTTCGATTTTTCTCTTCTAATTGGCTAAATACGTAGCGAAAAGATGACAATGCCCATGTAGTGTGGCTGGTCAAAAATAAAAACTTGGGTAAAAGAGTAACACTAGAAAAATTGCCAAAACCCGATGGGTTAATCAATAACCACCGGTTCTAGGGGTTCATTGGGTCAATCATCTGGGTCAAGCGGTTCCAAGCGAGTTTTTTGCAACTCTGATCCAATTGCTAAACCGGTCCAGTTTCATGGCCGGGTCACCAGTTCGACCAATTCGACCGTCAGGTTGGGCTGAATTTAATAACTATGCCTTGTATTATTAAAATATTCTTATAATAATCATTTAATGAGAGAAATATTTTTTTTCTCCCAATTCTACATTTTTTATTGTCTAATATTGATTTTTCTACCAAGTTGATGATAATATAATATTTACATGTTTTATCTAAAATTTTATTTTTTTTAATGTTTTACCTGAAAATTGTTAAAGTAGTGAAGATAATTTTGTCAATTCATGTGTTATCATAGTGACTAATGGTCCCATCTTACCAGTATAGGAATTGAGTGATATTTCTAAAACTTCTAATGTGTCAAGTGATATTAACATAAACCTCAATAGATGTTTCTGAAAATATTTCTGAAAATGTGTCTCAGAGTATGCCCTTTTACAATCTTACTAATATAGGAATTGAGTGATATTTCTAAAACTTCCAATGTGTCAAGTGATATTAACATAAACTTCAGTACATGTTTCTGAAAATATTTTTGAAATGTGTTTTAGAATATACTCTTTTACAAATCGAGATAAAAGAATGCAATTAATAGTTGCAGAGTTAAAAAAGTGACTGCCATTCAGGTTTTTTGCCCCAAAAATGAGAAGATTGTGAGTGACGAAAATGGTCTACCTGAATCTTATTAAAAAAACTAAGGGGGCGTTTGGTAAGAGGGTATCAGATTCGGGGAATGGAATGAACCCCATAAATAGTGTTTGGTTCACTGGAATGGGAATTGAAATCTTGGAATGATTTCTAAAAATTTGGTGTTTCTCCATTCCCAAGTATTTGGTGGGTTTTGTCTGATTCCCAAGTTTGATTCCAAGAAATAAATCCAATTACATATTATAATTATACAATGATATAATTAATATTTATATATATTATAATATATACATATATAATATATTATAATTATAATATTAGTACATTATATAAATATATATTATAATTATTTAGTTAAATATAATTATATTTATATAATATATATTATAAATTTATTAATATTATATAATAATATATTTATAATATATATGTATATTTATAAATGCATATTATATGTGCATATGATTATACTATACACATGTATATAATATTAATAAATTATATAATTATATGTATATTTATATTTATTATTTTAAATACAATAATATATAATAATTACTATATCTAATATTAATATGCATTATACTTATATAAAATATGAGTACAATTAATATTTATATATTATATAATTATAATTATGTATTTATTTTATAGCGTTTGTATAATTATAATTAATTATATATATAATATTTAATTTAATTAGTTACAAACTTATAATAATGATGTTATTGTATTATATAATTATATATTATAATTATTTAGTTAAATAAAATTATACTTATATAATATATATTATAAATTTATTAATACTATATAATATTATATTTATAATATATATTTATATTTATAAATGTATATTTTATGTGCATATAATTATAATATATACATGTATGTAATATTAATAAGTTATATAATTATAATAATTATTATTTTAAATATAATAATATATAATAATAACTATATTTAATATGTAATATATATTATATTTATATAAAATATTAGTATAATTAATATTTGTATATATTAGTATAATTATATATTTATATTTAATTATATATATAATATTTAATTTAATTAGTTACAAACTTATAATGATAATATTATTATCTAAATTTACTAATACATTTATACTAATATATTTACTAATACATTTATACTAATATATTTACTAATATATTTATACTAATATATTTAATTAGTGGAAATTTCTTATATCACATTTACAAAGAGCCAATAACTATTATTTACGATGGAATTTATAATATATTATTATATTCCATTCCGAAAGAGTCGACGAACCAAACATCAATTATAATAATGATACACATTCTAGGTACTTAAATCAAACAAATGTATTGGAATGAATGACCTCATCCCAAACCCAGGATATCCGATTCCGATGAGCGAACCAAACGTCAAAATGTCAGCAAAAATCCATTCAAAACAAAATAAAAAAAAATTGATAAGGACGACGCGATGTGTTGGCCTTCAAGATCACTTGATTGATGCCTTTGCCCAACCCAATTTCAAATCAGAACCCTCGCTCCGCCAGCTCCTCCTCCGGCCCACCCTCTTCCCGCAGCTCCTCCTCCGCTGCCCCCCTCCTTCTTCCCAATCCAGCTGGGTCAACACCCAGCTACAAAACTATTCTTCTCCATTATTCCCGATCTATACTAATAGTTGTCCATTTCTCAAATCCCTCCTCTTGTCTCTTATTCGTTTCCTCTCTGCACTCGTCATTATTCTCTCCTCCATAGTTCGATCGTAACTTCCAAGGCGAGACGAGAGCAGGTATTACCCAGCACCACTTCACTCTCATTTTATCCTGTCTGAAATCGTTAACCAGTTCGGATCTTAACCATCTTTGCATTTAGTTCGTTATATAACATTTTCTAATCATGATGCAGGGTTTTGAAGATTATACAGTTTCTGCTTAGGGGCTTTTAAAATTTGGGCAGCATGGTAATATTTTTCCTCTTAGAGTATTAGTGCTTATCTTTTCCTTTCTTCTCTTGCTGTTGCATATGATTCGTGTATAATCTTTTATTTTTGGGTTTGAATTTCAGAATTATATACTTGGGGCTTTTAAACCAGCATGTCACATTTCAATAACATTTTCAGATGGGAAATCTCGAAAGCAGGTACTATTAGCATTCTTGTTCACTAAACTAATCACGAGAATGTTTGTTACTGATTAAACTTATAGAGAAGGAATATTTGATTTAATCAATCAAAATAGTTCTGTAATTGTTGTGTGCTTTGCTATTACTGATATGTTTTTTTATAGTTGAAGCTGAAATCAAGGTTTACTAAAGCAGATAAAAGAACAGCCCAAGTGAAA
Organism: Coffea eugenioides; assembly: GCF_003713205.1. Lineage (NCBI taxonomy): Eukaryota > Viridiplantae > Streptophyta > Magnoliopsida > Gentianales > Rubiaceae > Coffea > Coffea eugenioides. The sequence goes on along the minus strand of NC_040044.1, from coordinate 34,035,846 downwards.
CATCTGTATAGTAGTATGTTGATTTTGTCTGCGAAAAAAATCTCCTTGGAGCTGCTTTAGCAACTAGAAAAAGCAGGAAGAGTTGACAAGGACATTTGAAAGTCAACAGGGTATAAACTAAAAAAAGACTACATGAATCAATTATGATCTCTCAACAGCTAAAATTCATTTTTTTTTTCTTGAGGAAAAAAATTTTGGTTTATAATTCTGCCCCTAACATCTAGCACATTATTATTTGTGGGCTTAAATTCTGTTTGCTGAATGCATTGGATGTTCCGCATGAAACAAAGGAGAGAGATGCTGTAGAACATGTCAAGAACGTGGACTGGCAACTCATTGAACTATCAAATAGGATATGATATGGTTATTATTGAAAATATGTTAGGATAGTACTTGAGTTATGAGGGTTGTTATTCGCCTGTGTGATCTTATTTGACACAATTGGTGAGTAATTTTCCTTACTTTCATTTAGTTATACTTTATCCTACAAATTTTTTTTGGCTGTTTCTTGTAATTGATTTTATTTGTAATCTTTTGTATCTCATAATGTTTAACATGTTTTCAGTAAGAAGGTGGACAAGTTAAGCATGTCTTGATGTTTAACTTTCTAATTGTTGATGTTACTATAGGATCTTTGGATGTATGTCCAATTTGTGTCTGGTGTGCCCAACGAATTTTAAGCTTTTGCTATGTTTGGGCTGAATAACTAGCTGTCTTGAGAGTTTTTATGCTTAGCTTTTTAAATAAGCTTTTGCTCTATGTTTGGGCTGAACACATGCATGTATTTGTGCCCTCCTCTTGCTTGTTTTAGGAGAGGAAAAGTAATGGTTGTTGCTGCTTCATATACTGCTTTATGACTAAGTATTAACATAGAAATTGTGGCTGTGCTCTGTTGATATTCCTTGTCATGTATTTTATATCAGGTTCCGCTAAAGAAAGAAAATGGCCAGACAGCAATGGTTCCTCTTTTCCAGAGTCAAGAAAACATCAGTGGGAAGGTATCATGCATCGGATTCAACTCTACACTGTTTCACATAACTGATTTGTTATAAATCTGGAGAATTCTAATTTGAAAATTAATTTTTGTAACATTTTCAGATATCAATTGAACCTGTTTCAGGAAAGAAAGTTGAACACAATGGAATCAAAGTTGAGCTTCTTGGTCAGATAGGTGAGCGTTGAAGTGAATTTGCTTATGCATTAATTTATTTGAAGTTTTGTTGAATAAGAATTATACAATTACTATAGTCTCTGCTCAGGAGTTACTATTTCCTATCTATTTTAGAGACTTATTTGTTTACTTAGTGTAACATACCTAACCTTGTTAATATTACTTGTAGGTATATGAGAGATCATGGTACTTTCTTATTGAAATAGTCAAGGTTTCTATTACTGAAGAATAAAAAAAAAACAGGATAAAGCTGAATTATTGATTTAATTAATAGCTGCTCAAGCAAAATATTGTGATAAAAAGGTCATTTTAGTCGTATACATTCATCATACATTTTTTCCTGATTTAACTTTTTGATCATTGAGAGAAGACTTGCATTCATCGTGCATTTTCTTTCTGGTCTTTTATTGATTCACAACCTTGACAACTGATTACCCTGGAGGAGATTATGGAAAAGAGAAATGAGTTTTAAAGTTATGACGTGGCTTTTCTTAATGTTTCTGAACTAAAACGATCGTGGCATCTGATAGTGATGCGTATTGATGACTAAGACAATTTCCTTATTCACCTTAGGTGTATTTAGCATTTTTTCTCAGCGTATAGCCTTAAAATTGAGCATCAAGTATACTATGATACTTTGCTGCTTCTCTATTGAATTTTATGTCTGCTGTCTAAAATAATTGTTTCCTTAATTTGCTATTTTACCACTGTTTATGAGTTTTGAGCTAATATTTTTGTATATGCAATCCTGCTTGCAGAAATGTACTTTGACAGAAACAACTTTTATGACTTCACGTCTCTTGGTTAGTATTATTACTCAGGGCTGTGCCGTTAACTAGCTTTGAATATTTAGCAAATTGTACATGTTACTTTTGACCATCCTTTTCAAGTATTGTCACTCATGATATTCGTAGTGTGTTGATAACTTCTGTTATCTTATTATGCAGCTGTAAAAAGTTGTTGCCTTGTTCTTTTATGTTTGAGTTGTTTATTTGTCCTTTGTAGTTCGTGAGCTGGATGTTCCTGGTGAAATATATGAAAGGAAGACATATCCCTTTGAGTTTTCCACTGTTGAAATGCCTTATGAGACGTATAATGGTGTGAATGTGCGACTGCGGTGAGCCACTCATTGTTGCCCTCAGTTTTGTAGGGGTAGATTAAGTGCATATGGAGAATAATTATTGATTGTTATCTAGGTCTAAGGATATTGAATCTTACTCATAACTCTTGTCTGCTGAAATCTGTTCTGGATATAACTTGACTTGTTTGCATTATAGGAAAGTACTGATGACTTTGTTTAATACTTGCATGTAGCTCATGTACTTTGCTATAAGCCAGTTATTTTTAGCTTTTAAGTGCCATAGTAGTCTATTTATTGATTTAAGTTAGAAGTTATCGGACTAAGGACAATTGTTGTCTTCTCGAAGTATCTTCTGCTGTTCTGAACTTTCTACTTTAGCTTTTCCTTTTTTTTTCTCCCAAATTTGTTTTTAGCATCTTTGCCTAGATAAAAGTAGAAAATATAAAATTAAAGTAAGCATAGCAAGTGAGCATATCAAGTCAAGTATTTGAACTAGACAAAACAGTGGGGGATAGATTGTTGAAAAGAATATATTCTTCTATTTTTGGCTCTTGCTTTTGAAACTTTTAGCCCCTCTGTCATCTGGAAATATAACTAATTGTCAAAATTTTGTTTCAAGAGATCTGGTTCAGAACAATATTGTCACATAATTCTCCCACTATAAAAGCAGCACTGGGAAATAATAGTGAATATTTATTGACTTCAGAACTTTGGCGTTGAAGCTTTACATATATAGATGAGAAATTTGAGGATTTGGCATATGTAGAGGAAGTAGAAATTCTAGGAATTCGGCCTAAATTTCCCATAGATTAACCACTTAAAGAGACATATAAATTCATTCTGTCTCTATGCTTCTGAGCTATTATAAATGAAATATGTACAGAAAGAGTGAGTCTTGTAGGCCAAGACCTCATCAGGATTAAGGAATCTTTTTAATTTGGCAAACATTACAACTAAGAAACGTAAAGGATAAAAACTTAAAGCATAATAAGTCAAGTTGAATTTGACATCTTTAAGAGGAAACCATCAAATTCGGCTTTTAACACTTTAACTTTTGACTCCTACAAAGCCCTAAAGTCATAAAAACAGTGTGTTCATAGTAGGAGATTAAGATAGCTTAAAATGCATTAAGCTGAGTAACTAAGAAAACAGCAAGTGCACAAATTTATCAATTTTCTGGACTTCACTGAAATCTTTATTCTTGTCTGAAGTGTCTTGGATACTTAACATTAGTTCCGTTCATCTTAGTAGTCAAAGTTTTCTAGCTGTAGGTGACAGCGAGTTCCAATCTGTTGTGCTTATGTGCATGTAGATTTGCATTTGTATATGGACCTCAAATACATTCTAACAGGTCATGACTACATTTGTGATGCTTGAAGCATTGAATTCTGGAAATAAAGTAAATTTCTCTGACATAATTGGATCATGGTGAGTATTGGTGAAATTAAGTAAGCCCAGGGAAAGAATCCAATTACAAGAAATTTAAACTAATTGCCTCTATTTTTAGTAACAATATGGTGTTCTTATGGCCATGATTCAACCTTTTTATACCCAATTCATTGATAGAAGCAAGACATTCAAGGTCAGAGAGGAGAGGAACATGTAGAAATCCAACAACTGTTATGCGCTGTTGGATTATTAATATTGCTAAAGCAAGAGGAAAATGATTTCTTTGAGTATTTTCAGCATGGACGGTGCTAGTTTTTGAGTTAAATTGGACCAACTATTTTTACGCACCTTTGGATAATCAAAATTGCTAAAGCAAGGGGAACCTGATTGTTTTCAGTATTGTCAGATTGGATGATGCTAGTCTTTTCAGTTAAAATCCCAAGTCAGGATATCATTTCACAAATAGTTGGATTTTGTTTCATAGCTTAAGCTACATGTTGCCTTTCTTATTATTCACAAGCTGAAATGTTTTTTCCCAAGTCTCAACCGTCTGGGGCCTTTCTGTTTGGATGTCTCATTCAGTGTTTGCTTGGAGAATGATTGCTGAAATGGGAGTGAATATGGTCATATATATTGGACTGTTGATTCTCATATGCAGAATACAATCTCTCTCTCTCTCTCTCTCTCTGAGAGACGGTTGAAAGTTCTCATAAATTGAGCTTTCAACCTTTTTATCTTTTACATTTTGCAGGTATATTCTTAAAGTAACAATAAGTCGGGGCTATGCTGGTAGCATTGTAGAGTATCAAGATTTTGTGGTAATATTTCTTTTATCATTCATAGGAGAATGTTTGAATGCAAATTTTTGTAAGTGTCTGGTGATATTCTAAGGGAAGCTATCCGGAATGTCAGAATAATATAATGTGGAAGCAGATCTATAAGATTTCTGGGAAGAAAGTTTTATCATGAATTTAAGACATTTCTTAATGTAGTTATGCCCTTAATATTGCATGTTTTGCTTGAGAAACTAAATGTCCTATTCATATGGGTTTTGATAATAAGCAAACCTTTTTGTTTGTGGTTTATATAGTTTCAACCCTTCTGAGAATAAATTGAATCAATTCCTGTATTATATGGACCGTCTAATATTTGGTGTGTTGCACTGGGTAGCATTTAGCTTTTGTATGACGAACTTCAATTTCATCAGCAATCAAGTTTGATAATTTCTTGATATGCAAGTTTATCAGAAATTGAGAAATAAAAATCTGATAATGAAGTGATTTCAGTGTACATGAAATGGATGTGTTGTGGTCTTTAGGTTACTTTTGAATCCATTGAACCTCTTTTTTTGCCATCTATTCTATGTTTTAGCAGGCAGACTCTGTTTGTCTAATTTTTTTTTTATTTTACATTTCAGGTTCGTAACTATGGTCCACCTCCATCTATCAACAATAGCATTAAGGTATTTCTTTTGTGCAGTTAGTTTTATCTAATAATGCATTGCCTTTAGAATTAGGTGCATATGATGCCTGTAAAATGATATAAGAAACTAAAACACAGAACTGTGCATGCAAAAATATAGGAAAGTTTTGTGGTGCTTATGGTCTTTGGCTCTCTATGTTTTCAGTTAACTTTTCATTTTTGTAAGATCTTCATGCTGTGAGGCTCTCCCTCCCTCCCTCCCTCTTCCTGCTTTAGAGGAAGGGTGGAGCAGATGGGAAGAAGTAAATGATGCATTTTTCTTGTCGGTTTCAGAAGAGTGGATGAAAATAAAGTTGCATCTTATTCCTTAGCCAACTATCTACATTAAGATTCAGAGGGATTGGAGGTTTAAAGACGTCACACTGAATTAAACCCTGTTTCACATTTGAATACTGGTAGAGTAGGGTCCTGTGGTAACTAGCCTGAAGATAATGCCCCTTTTCTCTTATGTCTCTTTTTTTAGTTACCTTTGCCTTGTAATAAAGAAAGGTGGAGGAGAATTTGCTCATCCATCTTTCTGGCAAAGATGGACCCAGTTATTGGAAGCAACCACTAGACATGTTTAGCAAGTCCACATTCAACATTTCATTTGAATTGGAGTGTAATTTTTCATGCAAATTTTGCTTGTGCATCATTTAGATGCTTTATTGATTGCACTATCTGAATTTTTGCAGATGGAAGTAGGGATCGAAGATTGCCTTCACATAGAGTTTGAGTACAATAAGAGCAAGTAAGTTTAAAGCTAACCCCTGACTAGCACTCAATTTGGTTGTTGTGGAGTATCACACTCGAGTCTTGAATAATCATTTTTCACCTGGCTGAGTTCATCTTGCTTCGTTTATGACCAACGAAATGCTCATGTTGGCAAGGTCTCTCTTTTTCAATCAAATAGTTTAATACTGGTTGGGTTTATAAAGGGACATCTATTTGAAGCATTCCATACCTTAGAGATTCACTTCATTGCATCGATTTATGAATTATTATTGGTTCATTGGTTTTTGTTTGTATTTGTTTCCACTGATCTCTTCTTAATGTGCTGAAATAACTCACATGCCAAATAGAATCTTTTTGAATATATAGGTATGACCTAAAGGATGTTATTATCGGCAAGATATATTTTCTTCTTGTAAGAATCAAGATAAAGAACATGGATCTTGAGATCAGGCGCCGAGAATCTACAGGCTCAGGGGCCAACACACATGTTGAGACGGAGACACTTGCAAAGTTTGAACTGATGGATGGTGCTCCTGTGAGAGGTATACATATGATTCATTTGCTTTAGTTTTTGAAACTTTACATTTTTTGTTTCATCTATTTATGGCATGTTAATCTCTCTCTCTCTCTCTCTATATATATATATATATATAGACACACACGTGTGTGTGTGTGTAGTACATGATAGTGTACAAAAGCATCTTGTACATTTGCATCAGGATCTGATTTGTTAAGTTACAAATACTTCTTCAAAAAGAGAAAACCTTTTGGTAATCTGCATATGACCACAATTTTTGTTTATTGGCATATGCATTGACTAGTTTTAGTAACAATTTCTATTGTGGCCTATGTTTCTAATGTTTTAGGCCACTGATGAATCATATGTAAACATCTAGTAATATTCCAAATGGTGCAGTAATAAGAGTTTGGAGGTTTAGTAATGAAGTCAATTTTATTGTACACGCTTTCACAGGTGAATCAATTCCAATTAGGCTTTTCCTGAGTCCATATGAGCTGACACCTACTTATCGCAACATCAACAACAAATTTAGTGTCAAATACTACTTGAACCTCGTTCTTGTTGATGAAGAGGATCGGCGGTATTTCAAACAGCAGGAAATCACAATGTTCCGCCTTGGAGAAACATCTTAATGTAGGATATGATTGGTGTCTATAAATAATTATCTACGGGATTGGTTATGGTTTCAAGCTTTGGTGTTCTCACAAGATGGAATTCTGCTGTTGATGCGTGAAATGACTGCCTTTGTTGGTGGTTCATGCTGTCAATACATTATACTTGCAATTTTTAGATTGGGAATCATGTATATGGGGAGTACAGGATAGGTTGGGATCTTTGTTTGTGATTTGCAACCATTGTGGAGTTAAAATGGATAAGCATGAAAAACAGCAGTAAACATTGCCTAGTCGCTGATAGATGTAGTCATCATGACAGGATGTTATAATTTGTGTTTGTTCTTGTACTTTGCCTGCGTGCATTTCTATCTTATCTCTGACAAGTTTTCTGCTGACACCCTTTTGCTGGGAGGCATTAGGACTTCTATTTGTTTTCCGCATCTTTCTTGTCCTTTCCTTTTTTTTCCGTCTTTCTTCTGTTGAACTTCTGCCCGTGTATCTTGATCTTGACACCCCTTTGTTGAGGGGCATTAGGACTTCTCTTTCATACTTACTGGAGATGGTATCTGAAGATTAGAATTTCTGAGCTTCGGACATTCAATTTTTTCATTTTATTTCAGACTGTCAATAGTTCGTATGTGGTTTGCTGTGATTTGTCTGCCTGTTGTATTAGGTCAATCTTGTTATATTGCGACTTCAGAACTGTCCAAAACGCTGTTCAGGTCCAATATATTGCAATTTTGTCTCTCTTGAAAATACAAAGCAAAATGTTGCTAAATGACATAGTAATTGTATTATTTCTCGATGGAAGACACAGAAATACTAACGTCGAAATGGCATGTAGTCCTATGATGACAAAGAAAGGGTTAGACCCGTCTATGAAATGTGAACTGGCATATCTTCATCAGTTTACTTTTGAAGTCTGGAAGATACAATGGGAGAAAATTAAGTTGATACAATGGGCTTCAACCCCTATTAGGGGTTTCAAATTCAATTATACCCATACACGATGTTTGCTTGGGGCCAATGGGACTAAATCAATGTGAATGATAGGTCTCTTCTATGGATTTTTTGATTAACCATCTCTCACTAGAGAATCATCTTAGTTACCCATTTTATTCTCCTTAAAGATAAAAGTAACCATCTTAATCTCCTTAAATGTAAAAATAAGAAAACAAAATGGTACCATTTGTGCTGGTTTCAACAAATGGAAAAAAAGAAATAATGAAAAAGGAAAGTAATAAATTTTAAAATTCATTTCACATTAACAAACACACTACCTCCCTATGATATTGACAGTGATAGTAATTGTAGAATTTGAATCAAACGGCTCCTAAAAAGTGTGATATTTTGCACTGCTCCTATTAATATTCAATAGGATGCAAAATTGTTGTATATTAAAAAATATCGAGATTATGAATTAATTGCTTTTACATGGGGTGAGTTTTGGCCGGGGGGGGGGGGAGAAAAATAGAGAATGAACATATTTCAATTTGCAAATATAACAGAAGCATGATAGATAAATTCAAACATGATAAAGTTAAAAAAAATTAAAACAAATTGAGTCTAAGCAAAACAAAGTATTGTACGCTACTCAATAGGGGTATAAACGAGTCAATCAAAATTGAATAATGCATTACTAAAACTTTTGTGACTGAGATAAATTAAACTACATTAATGCATTTCTAGAGCTTTTAGAACTTGCATTTGAGCTTAATCTCAGTCCAGTTTTAACTTAGTCAAACTTGATTCAATCTAACTCAATCAAGTTTAAGTAATATAATTTTACACTAACGAATATAAAAGATTAAAATATGAAAAATTTTGAAGTATGTTTATATAGTGAGAAAAGAGATGCGGAAAGCAAAAGCAAATGGCTAAGAAACATCCACATGGTAACTGCATGGAAAACAATGATCGTGTGGTGTAAATGAAAATCCACCTCACAAAATGGAATGCAATCAATTCACGAATGAGTGGATCCTACTGTATAGTTGTAGTGGAGGGGGCAGGAAAGGGAGAACAAGGATGAAGAGATAAATTTGTAAACTAAAATAAATGAGAGGAGTGTTCCACAAAATAGTGAAGTACTTGTATCAGAAAATATGAAAGTAGGCACACATTTGTGCGAGCTGACTCAGTGAATGCCTAGAAAACTATGATTGGTTGGTGAAAACAACTCTTGAACCCATTGGTGAATAGTTATTGAAAAAAAAAAAACTACCTCTCAAATTTTCATTTGAACCTATTGGTAAATAGTTATTCAACTAAATTTGGTTTGAATCTATACCCTCAGTGATCTACACAAAACGTAGATTATGAATTTGAAAACTACAACTTTTACCATATAAGACACTATTCATATAAAAAACAATTAAATGAATTAAATATGGATATAAAACAATTAAAATAGCATTTTTTTTAAATTTTAAAAACCAATATAAGACAAATATTGAAACTAAATGATATAAAAATTGTTACTCCACCATAACACTCTGATAAGTTATGAACAAATATTACCTTGATGGTGATCAAGTATCATGTAGGAAAAGGAATTAATTACAAATGACGCTATAAATGAAAAAGAATAAAAAGATGTCCTCATAAGCAACATGTGACAGTAATTGTAAAAAAAAAAAGGTGACTGATTTTGAATTTTCTAATTAAAAGAAAGTAGAATATATCTTTCCATCATTTTTGGTATGATGGAGAATGGATGGAAATGATTAGAATTTTTTAAATTGGAAAATTATATATAGTTCCTTGCAAATTAAAGAATTACAATCGTAGATAGATTATATAACTAAAAAAGATACCAATTGATATATAATATTTAGAGGTCACAAAAAATAATAAAACGTAAATGCATTTAAAATTTCATGGTCCACAATAGTTGTATTAAACTTTGAAGAGAAATCATAATTGCAAGTGCAAAACGAAAGCATAGATATATTATTTTAACATATGTGAATGCTCATTTGAAATTTTTTTGGACAAACATTTGAACACATAAAAAACTTTATTGCGTCAACTTTTCTTTATAGACAATTAATCATTTACAGCCAAGTATTTCACACTTCAATTTTGATTTTCCAAAAATGAAAGCTAAACTGAAATGATTGATAAGCTTAAGGGTATTTTCAAAAAATGATTGATAAGTTTTAGGGTAAAATAAAGTAAACCCCTCTGTGGTTAGGGTATTGGATACAAAACTCCCTCATCATTTAAAAATACCTACTTAACTCTCTTATGCTTTGAACTTCTTTGAATTTTATCTACTAACTGGTTGGGAAGCCGGTAACAATATAAAATATCAAAAATACCTTCATTTATAATATCACCAAAAAGTACAGATGCAATTAGCAGATTTTCATGTCTAGAGAGAGAAAGTTGATGAAACCCTAAACATGCAGCCAAGATCCGCTGCAATTGCCGTTGTTTTCCACGGCACCGATATAGTACAGGATTTTTGTGTGTAGCTTGTAGACAAACAAGGTGTTTTTGTGTAGATTGATCGAGGTTGCGAAGCATTGAGTATAACGATTAATGAGGTAATCTTACATTTGAACCCTAAATTTACTTGTGTTGATTTGTTTGATTAGCAAGCGTTTTGGTAGTAAATTGTTGGGGATATTTTGAAACTTGGTAAAAGAAGTGGCAAGTTGGGCTTAGTCAAAAGTTTTGTCAATAATTTTTGTTGGGAAAATTTTTTTAAAAATTGCTAAGCAAAAAGTAGAAAGGAATGGGTCTTTTTGAAGTAATCAAGACTATTGTCGCAAAGAGTAAAATTAACTGCAAAAAAGTTAGTTAGAAGGTCATTTAAAGTGAAGGAAAAAGTTGATACAACCACAGAGGTCCAGAAGTCTCCCACAAGAAATTCATTAAAAGAAACAATTAATTTTAGGGGAGAGCAAAGAGCTCATGAAGCTGGAGAAGAAAATGATGTCAAACCAGACTATTTAGATCTTCTTCATTGGCAAAGCGAAGGACTAGAAGGGCCTGAAGATAATGACATATTTGCAGGCTTAAATGGTCAAGAATCAACATAGGCATCTATAAATCAAAGATTTGTAAATTTAGTTGGAGCTGGTTCAAAGCAGCGACAAGAAAATTAGTAAGCCAAATCTAGAAAACAAGCTAGTTCAAATCAGCAATAAGAAAATCAACAGGTCAAATCCAAAAAACAATCTGGTTTAGAGCAGGAAAACAAAATTAGCAAGTGAAATCTAGAAAACAAGCAAACAACCAAAGTCATGAAGAGGGGAGTCAATCAACATCAGGTGTGGATGATAGATGTTGTGCTAATAAGCAGGAAGAGGACTGGAATGAGTCAGCAGAGGATGATGAAAACCTATTTGACAAAGGGATAGGATCTGATGATGAAAACATCCTTGGTTACGCTTACTTCAATGCATATGAAGAGTTTAGGAAACAACACTTTGAACTAAAGGTTGGATAGAAATCTACTTGCTTCTCTAAATTTAGGGAGGCTTTTGCGAAGTGGGAAATTAGGGAGGGGCATAAGCACAAATACATCAGAAATGAAGACTCTTGAATCATATCTAAATGTGCAAAGGGGTGAAGTTGGAGAATTCAAGCAAGCAAAATCCAGAGAACAAACATTTTTATGATCAAAACTCTCAAGAGAGAGCACTACTATGGTAGGGATTATAGCAATAGACATGCCACTTCAAGATATCTTAGTAAAAAATTTCAGGCCAAGGTGAGGCATGATCCTAGGTGTAGTATTCCTAGTATAGTGAATAAGATAAGAAGGCTGGTTATGCTAGATATTAGTGAGATAAAGCAGCCAGAACGAAGCAGAAAGCATTGGAGGCATTTAGGGGAAATGACATGGAGCAATACAGGCTTTGAGATTATGTAGCCACTGTAAAAAAGTCCAATCCTGATAGTCATATTTCACTACAAATTGGCAAGAGGAGTCTTGAGGAAGAGCTACATTTTAGATGATATACTATGGATTAGGTGCCCCGAAGAATGGTTTCCTTGAAAGCTATAGACTTATAAGAGGACTAGACAGCTGTTTCCTAAGAGTCCCTTTGGAAGTCAACTGCTTATAGCCTTGGGTAGGGATGCCAATGAAAACATGTTCCCTATTTCCTTTACTGTTGTTGAGATAGAGAACTATGATAGGTGGAGCTAGTTTTTGAGGGAATTAATCATCCAAATTGGAAGAGGAAACAAAAGAATGGCTTATACTTTCATTTCGGATAGGCAAGAGGGTCTTGTCTATGCAACTGAAGAGCTATTCCCTGAATCAGAGCACAGATTCTGCCTGAAACATGTGTTCGAGGACTTTAAACGAAGATTCAAAAATCAAGACTGTAGAGACATGTTTTGGGTAGTTGCTACAGCAGCAAGCATGTCGGAGTATAAAACTGCCCTAGCAAATCTTGAAAAGGATAAACCAGAGAAAGGTGACAAGCTAACAGTTGCGGGATGGTTCAAATGGTTGCGTCCAAAGCTTTGGTCCAGAGCTCACTTTAGTACAGCTTGTAAAAGTGACACATACATCAATAACATAAGTGAGTCATGGAATAATTACATTCTAAATGCTAGAGATGAGCCAATAACAACAATGTTGAAGTGGATTCGGAAGAGATTAATGCAAAGGAAGGTAACCAAACGAGAGGGCATGCTGAAATATGGTGGCACTTTATGTCTAAACATTTATGAGAAGTTAGAGAAATTGAAGATAAAAGCAAGAAATTGTGTTGCGGTTTATAGAGGAAATGGGAATTTGGAAGTTGATGGCTATCGAAGGACCAAATTTGGAGATGAAGACATATATCTGTGGTCATTTTCAACTCAGTGGCATTCCGTGCATGCATGCGATTGCTTGCTTTTAGAGCACAATGTTGGAATTCGAGCAATATGTTGATGCTTGTTACCATAGGGAAGCATATTTAAGGGCCTACAACTTCACAATTGGTCTTATTACTTCAAAGCAGTTCTGGGTGGATAGTAAAATGCAGTATTTGACCCCACCAATTGTGAAAAAATAGCTTGGTAGGCCAAAGAAGCAGAGGAATAAAAGTTTAGAAGAGCCTATAAATCGGCAGAAAGCAAGCAGGAAGGGCCTAGCAGTCTACTGCCGGAGGTGTTTGAAATATGGACACAAGAACTTGCAAATCAACAATTCACCCTAAGTCCAAGCTTTAAAAGGTAATGTAACATTTCAGAAAACACCAATTTTCTAGTTTGTTTTGTTGCTACTTATACATTCAGTCATTTGGATGCGAACTATAAGCACCTAAATCTAGTCCAATAGCTTCAAATGCAACATCCGAAACTTCTGTAGCTTAGGCTAGTGTCTCAAGTACTACTGCCATTACACTTTCACAGGTACTAGTTTTCAATTACCTATTTTTGGGTGCTGCGATCTATTTACTTACTAGCTAGTGCCACTTATATGCAGGAACCAAGGCAGCCTAGAAGTGGTAGAAACCAAGGAAGCCAACAAAACATATCCTTAAAGAGGAAGCAACCAGCTGCAGGTATGTCAAGGCTGTGATATTCTAGCTCCAAGAGACCAAGAAAATGAACTGCACTTATCTCTTTTTTATTTGTTGAATGTACTGGTTATGCCAACTAAATTGATCCTTTTTTGATTGGATTGTAATATTTATTGAAACTAATAAACTCAAATTTTTGGCCATATTTTGGTAAACTGATACCATTCTGGTATGGATGTGGCAATATGCTGCTTTTTTGTGGCATTTGTGGTAGTATTGCTGGTGATATCTTTACTGAAAATGGTTTAATTTGACTAGTTTATTACGGTGAATTCTTAGGTCTTTCAATTTTTTTTTCATGTAATTATTCAATATCGAAATTACAGCATTGGTTTGCCTGCAATAAAACAACGCAGCGTCATTCATTCTTCTTACTTGAAACTAGAATGTGTACTTCATTACATGTAAAACAAGTTGGACATAACAAAATCTATTATTGTGCCCAACTTCTTCATCTACTATAAATTTACTACACTACTATTTGTCCAAAACATTTATCTCATACGTATAACAACTAGTGACAAAAAAGACACAACTAAAGACACCATCATCATCATTTTCATCAGCCCCATAATTACTTTACACACTGTGAATCTTCAACTGCAGTCCCATAATGATGTTATATTTTTTACTTTCCATCCCTTGCCTAGAGTTGAAAAATCTTTTCGGCGTTGCAGATCTAGTTGGTGAAACCTCTTCCATGTATGGACTTTAGTAGGATTATTTATTAGTGCATCCCTCTCTACTAATTGGGTTACACTATGCCCAAAATGAACAAACACCATTTTCACATACAAAGTACATCATATCTTCTAATTATTTTTTAGATTCCATCAACTTAATCTTTGCTTTATTTTGGCAAAAACATCGCCTGTATTGGTACCTTTGGTTCCTCGATCCACCGCCAAAGTTTTGAGAGTTTGACATTTTTAGCTTTTTCCTTGAATAAAGCTATTTTGTGCCCTCCAAAGCTGCGTTCTTACGATTTTTGTCTTAGTTTTGTGTCTCTCTTTCCAATTTTTCGATTTGCAAAACTACAACTATGGTGGGTTTCATTTATAAGCGATATGGAGGGCAAAATTAGAATGAAAAGTAGTATCTTATTCCATAAATAAGTCTCTTTCAGTCACAAGCGACCTTTAGGTGACGTCAACATCACTTGCTAGCTTCCCAGCTGATTGGTAGGTAAAATCCAAAGAAATTCAAAGCACAAGAGGGTTAAGTAGATTTTTCAAACGATAAGGGGGTTTCGTGCCTGTTACCTTAACAACAGGGGGTTTGTTATATTTTACCCTAAGTTTTATGCAGTGTATGTTTCCACCAATGAAATTAGGAAATAATGAATGAATTTTTAACAAGTTAATATGTACTGGTACAACTGTTAATAAGAAAGTGTGCATGCTTCCACCAATGAAATTAGAAAATAATGAATAAATTTTTAACAAGTTAATATGTATTAGTGCAACTATCAGCCAAAAAACTTGAAAGTTTAAAAATTCCCATTTTGCCAAAACATGCGTATATATTGTTTTGCTGATTAGCTACTCTAAACCTCTTCCCATTGAACTATATATTTGTTCGCTACATAGACCTATAAATTGTTTGTATTTTTTGGTACTTTTCTATTACTATTCTATTTTTTTGACAATAATTAATCCCTTTCCTTTTCACTTCCTTATTTATAACAATACTTAATGAATTTTTGGATTTCTATTTATTATGCCTTATTACATATTTTGATCAACCAAGAACTATATATTTGCTCACTACATGGACCTATAATTGTTGGTATTTTTGGATATTTTTCTATTAATATTCTAAATGTTGGCAACAATTAATCTCTTCCTTTTCACTTCCTTATTTATAGCAATACTTAATGAATTTAATGGTTTCCGCCTTATATACATTTATATTTATTATGCCTTATTATATATTTTGATCAACCAACTTATAGTTTTTTGGTTTCTTGCCAATCATGTATTGTAATTTATTATTTTCCTTGCTTGCATATTAAAAGTTACTATTATGAAAATATTGACATTTTTTTATTTTGTTCTATAATTCACCAATTCCTTTTTTATTTTTCTTGATTATAAATTAGAAGTTTCTATGATGTTTTCTATTTCTATTATTTGGCTTTATTATTTGTTAATACTTGAAAAATGTTGACAACTTGAAAAATGCTGAATTGAGTAACATAAATAAGTCAAGTTTGAACAAAATTTTAAATTCATTAAATAAATCAAACAAGCTTAGACACTAAGGTGATTAGGCTCATTTACCCTAGATTTAACAAAAGTATAATATCTTCCTGTTATATGTTGTTATAATTTCACAAATAATCCCTAGGTATCCACATGACAATTTCAATTAGAATCTGCAAATACAAAAAAAAAAAAAAAATTACTTTTATCACAGACAATTTCCCTAGGTATCCACATGACAAAAAAAATAATCCCTAGGTATCCACATCACAATTTCAATTAGAATCTGCAAATACAAAAGAAAAATTACTTTTACCTCCCTTCCAGTTACAAATTTGGTATCATCATCCGCCCCTATGACATCAAGTCACCAATTAGGCCAAGAAATGAACATTGAACATTCTTATTTTGTGGGCCTTACCCCCGTTAGCATCAAATAAATTGCTTAACATTCATTGTAAAATCAATGCATTGAAGCAAATATCAAAATTAAATTACAAAATCAAAATTGAAAAAAATGTTAGTTGTTGACCATTAAATATCATTTAAATCTAGGGATAATTTCAAAACCTCCCTTGAGGTTTTTGACTATTTCACTGACCTCCCTCTAGATTTCGAAAATTACTCCCTTGAGATTAATTATTTTGTAACATTTAATTCCAATCAATAATTAAAAAGTGATATTAGGAAAGAGAAGATAATATGATTCCATCATTGCCCTTTATCTATTAAATTACTTAATTAATTTAATCCCAACCCACGCATTAAAAAAAGCACTAAAATTTGATATTTATCATTAGGGATCAAATCACATATAGCATCAAAAAATAGTATACGATTTTATATTTTTCACCTAATAGAAGGTCCAAATTATTCTTTTCAATTACATTTCCATTGTCAGATATGATCAACAACAAATAATCAAAAAATTTGCAACCAAATAGTACAGAGAACAAACTTTAACATCATAAATATTCTTGTCAACATATCAAGGCTAATTGTTGAGATTTTTATGATATTAAAATTCGCTTTTGGTAATATTTTGGTTACATTCTTTTTTATTATTTGTTGTTGATCATGTTTGATAACAGGTTGTAACTAAAATGAGCAATTCATATTTTACATTAAGTAAAATATATACAATGATATACTATTTTTGATGCCATGTGTGATTTAATATGATTTAATATCCCATGATGAATAGCAAATTATAATTTTTTTTAATGTTTGGGCACGTATTAGATTAATTATACAATTTAATAGATGAAGGGGTAATGGTGAAATCATATTATATTCTTTCTCTTAATATTACTTTTAATTGTTAGTTGGACCTAATGTTATAAGATAATAAATCTCTAGGGAGGTTAGTGTAATTTTTAAAATTTGGAGGGCGGTCAATGAAATAGTTAGAAGCCTTAGGGGAGGTTTTTGAAATTATCCCTTAAATCTAATGAAAACATATTCCTTTTTTGTTTTGCAAATGGTAAATGGAAAATATGTAATTGGATGAGAGATAATTTTAATATATAATTTTCCAACTTCTTCTACATTTTCTTAAGTGGTATTCTCATATGTATTATATTATAATACAAGTTAAGTAGAGCTCATTTATTTGTATTTTGTTATCTATCCCGATTGCACTCCTTTCCATTTTACCAGTTCTTGGCTTCCATGAGAAGTTACACCCTTCTTAATATGTTTGGTCTGATGAGAATGCATCCAACTTTTATATTTTTTTCTTACACCCTTATCCACGGTTTCCCTTTTTTGTTGCCTCTCTTGCTCATATTTATTTCTTTTTAGACCCCTTCAAATTCCCAAAAACATCTGGCTCAATAGCTATTCATCATCTTACGGTTATTTAAAGGTTGCAAGTTGTCTAAAGCACCGTTGTGCAGCAGTAGCATGTGTAGGTCAAAAAAGGTTCCCAAAGACTCGTTGTTATTGTTTCTTATGATAGCTTTTCATAATTGACCATTAATTTAGAAAACATGCTATAGAGGTTTTTTAAAAATATATGTACACTTACTTGTCAACATTCCGAACTTACGAATAAGCTAGTTATTCAAATTTGGCTCGAGTGAGATCAATATGAGTTTCCATAATTGACTATTGATTTAGAAAACATATTATGGAAGCTTCCTTTTGAGTTAATCTTTCTTACACCGTCAGTGTAAACCTATTTTACACTGACGGCTCATCATATTGCGCTACCTCATTAATGAAAATTGGCAACCTGTTATAACCTGTAGCCATTACCTATTATCAAATAAAAATAGGTTATTCACCTCTTTTTCTGCCTCTTCCTTATCTTTCTATTGTATTCTAGATTTGCAACCAAGTACTTATCAATCTTTCGAACTTATGTGTAATCTAATCATTCGAATTTGGCTAGAGTGAGGTCAACGCGACTCTGAACTTAAATTTTGACTGAACAAACTTGTGAATGGTTTAAATGTTTATTGGAAAGAGGAAAACAAAAAGAAAGAAAGAAAGAAAGAAAGGGGGAAAAAAAAGGAAAGAAAGCATAAGCATGAACGAAAGGACTAATTTCGAACTAGTTGAAGAATATAGGTAGGGGACTGAAATTACAGGAAAAGCTGGAAACGTCCGGCAACTTGGAGGGATTTAAGTCGTCTCTTTTCCTTCCCCAGGCGTTGCTAAGTGGAGCACAGCTACTGCAACCGGACCCGCACACAGTCGACCCCGCCCGACCCAGTCAGTTTTAAATCAATTGTAAGGGAAGAGAGAAAAGGAAATAAAAGATGAGAACATCTTCAATGAAATATTGGCAGAGACGCCTATTAGCAGGGGGAGGAATATGGAAAAGGCTTTATTCAACCGAATTCGCAGACGACGCCGGTCAGAGCTCGAAAGTGAAAATCTTCGACCGCCATCTCAAGCAGAAACAAGTTGAGCATTTTTTCATTTCCTATGGAAAAATTTTATTTATTGATGTATTTAATTGCTTAGTCCTACTGTTCAATTTTTTGTTTTCGAATTTTGGGTGGTTTAATCTGTACTGCTTGTAAATTGTAGTGGAGGCCTTGTTAAAGCCTTACATTTGATAATGACAGCGTGATCGAGTAGCATGGTTGATGCAGCCAAAGGATTCTTTGGTTGATGCTGTGGCTGAAAATTTGCTTGATCGCTTGGAGGTAGCAATATAATATGCTGTTATTTTTTATTTTATTTTTCTTCTTGTAGTAATTTGTTTCGATTTGAATGTGGAATTGTTCAGCTCTGATGGTTGAATTGTTTCTAAACAATAGTATTAGGCGATTAACGTTTCAAGATTTGCCTTGTAGGATTGAAATAGTTACATATTGTACAGAGATGAAGAGAAAAAATGGAGTGTAAATTCTTTCAATATGGTAGTCGGATAAGGGAACTGTTGTGGTAGTTTTGAGCTGTTCATATGGTTTTCTTCTTTGTTAAAAGTTTAAATTTCTATCCTGAAGATATGGCTTCCCCTGTTCCTTATAAAACATGATAACCTTACACTTTTGATGTTTCTATTGCTTCCATTCCATAGGCTTTATTGGTTAGGTTTGTCCTCTTTAAGTTACAGTCAAAAGCAGAAATGACACGTAATTTTGCATCTATGAACTGTAAGAGTTCATTAATTGGAAGATATTCGTGGAAGGGTAATGATTGAAATCTGTGCGATACTTAATGCAAGAAAAGTATTAAAGAATAGTTGATGGAGAAAGCTGTCTATGATCACAGACTGTTTGTAACTAGGTCAGGCATCAGATTTTATAGTGATATGCTCTGTAAAAATGTTACGGATCTTTTCATTGAAGAGCTTTTGCTAACTGTGCTATTGTTGCTTGAGTTGTATTAGTGTTTGATTTGTCAATTTAGCGTAAAGGCTCCAACTTTTGTCCTTCCCAGCATCCATTTTATCAAATATCTGTTACATTATTATACTGTATTTCTTTTGGTGGTCCTTTAGGTTTTGGCACAGATTGCAGTTGCAAATTGCTTTTCTTATCTAACTTGTATGCCTCATACTCAGTTCTAGCTGGAACATCTTTTGTTGCCTGCACCTACTTTCAAGTTGAATTTCAATTAATAATCTGTTTTTTTTCTACAATTAACTTTAGACTTTCTCTGTAAATAAATCAATTTTCAAAGAGGACAAAATAGTTTTATCTCAATTATTTGCTGCTGTTTTGGTGATGGAATACTCGTAGACTATAGACATATTGTTGGTCATATGCTTGGTATGGCTTCTTAAATTTGAATTGGCTCTTGTGGTTGAACTGATCTTAAACTTACCTTATACATATTAAAAGTATGAAACTTGTTACATATCTTCTATTGTAGAATTATATGACTTCAATTGCTTAATCAGTATCTTGCAACATGTTGTAAAATGTAAAGGGTACTATGTTAGAGTTTGCTTGTAGCTAATATGTGAAATAACAGCTTGTAAGACTTGAAGATCATCAACTTAGTGAAAACAACAATGAAGAGCAAGTTTTAACTCACTGTTCCAGTTCTTACAGCCCTTTATGTCAGCCAATTAAATTGTAATTCTGAACTTTTTCTTGGTTTGAACTGGGTCCCCCTTTTTCTCTCTAGGATTGTAAAAGGACCTTTCCTACCACATTGTGTATGGGCGGATCACTGGAAGCTGTTCGTCGTTTGTTAAGGGGACGTGGTAAGAGTTAAATTTTTAGCCCTTTTGTATCTGTTACTTCTGTATTATTGTTGGCAGCACATGGTTCTACCATGAAGTAAAATATTAGATGAGTATTCACTTCTATATAGGGTTACTTAATACATATCTGTTTTTTAATTTTCTGTGAGCTTACGTCTTGAAGATGAGAACACTCAGGGTATTTCATGGATGTATGATATGAAGAAAGTTATCTAAATTGATTTTTAGAGCGATTAATGGCTTATTTAGGATGGAGAATATCGCTTGTTTATGTTCAAGACTTTCTGAGTTCTTAGCCTGGACCCATTAACTGTCTGAAAGTAATAGAACTTTGTTATGTAAGACAAACAATGTACAATGGAAATTCCATTGTCAGATTGAAGGTGGCATTCCGAAGTTTTCGTGATGTTAGGTGGTCTCTTTTCATATTTTGAAGAACATGATGCATTCACTGCTAGTGTAAGCCATTAAGCTCATCTAGGTGTAGAAAAGTTGGCCATTTTACTTCTTTTCAAGTGTTTCTTTTCAATTTGTCTATGAAAATCCAGCTGTTTCTGAATTCTACAGGAGTATAATTGCTCTATTTTGTTTGTTGTTTACTGTATTTGCATCATGTGGTCCCATACAAAAATCTGAAACAAAATAGACTTTTCGTCTGAGTGCTGTGGAGAGATATGGCAGAAGTTTTCCAGGAGATGGGTAGTAAAAGAGAATTAGAATAGAACAGGTTGAGGCAGCTTAGGTGATAATGTTTTAAAGGCTTTGTTGGTGACACTTAGATGGATTTTGGACAAATATGACAGTCAAAGGCATGGATGATGAGTCGCAATTAATTGTTAGTTAATAGGGTATTCAGATCAATAGAAAGTTTGAAGAGCAATTAGTTGGAAAAATAATTAAGTCCAAATATAAGAGAAGTATATGAGGGAAAAGGATTCAAGAAATTGTGTCTATATTTCCTAAGTAATCGTCATCTTTAGGTTCATTTCCTAGAACACCCTGAAACAATTTAAAGCTTTTGTTCATCATCTCTAGTAGTGATATCTTTTTTTTTTTTGGTCGAAACGATAGATGTCCTATAACCTAATCTAGCCTAGTCTAAGGGGAAGGGGAGGGGGTTCGATGTGAGTACAGACTCCATCGATGAAGGTCAATTAAGACCGCCACAAATTGTGGCAAATTTGTGGGAGGCAGGGATTGAACCCCTGACCTCCAGCATCACCTTTAATGGTGATGACCACTGGACCAAATGGCCAATGGCTAGTAGTGATATCTATTATATCGGAAAGATTCCATATGTATATAATAAAGTTGAAGATATCAGAAAACATTATTGTGTGACCTTCCAAATTGTGTAGAACACCTGGTACTCCAAAATATACAAATTACATCACATATTGTGGCCTATGGTAGATCGACCAGATCCTGGTGGATATATTTCATCCGTGTCATTAACTGTGACGCCCCCACTTCTCCCTAAGGCAAACCAAAGGGTATCCGCGGGACGCCTGCTCAGTTCTCGCCAGGACTAGGTACACTTTCCATTCAAGCTTAATACAATATTAGCCATTAATACGATGTAAAGTAAGCAAAATGCGGAAACGTTCAAATTTAACAATATATAACAATCATCAAATCCTTACATCGGTTCTCAAAAGATACATCAGTTCCAATATACACAACCAAGAGGTCTAGTCAAATACATTGAAACCCTAAAACAAAAGTATATCCCGGGGTTTTAAAGCACAAGAGAAATCTGGTTTTCTTCTCTAAATTCAAGTGTAAAACGATCATGTGATATCGAAGGGAAAAGGAGAATTCGAAAAACTCCATTTCCTTAAGTTTCGAAAATTTCAGCTTTGATACGATATCTTTGAAAATCGTATCTCACACTTTATAAGTCCAAAATTGGAAAACTTGGTACAGTTGGAAACTTCTTCCAAAGTACTAAAAGTTCCTAGAAGACACTTTTTCATGATTCCAAATGGAAGACATTCAAAATTTGGCTTAAAGTTACTGTTTTAGGCTATCAAGGCAGTTTCGGTGTTGGTTTTTGGCCAACTTTGAAAATTTGGCAAAATTCACAGAATTTGAACTAGCCTCTCAAATTTGAAACTCAATTAGAGTTACAATCAAAGTTTAAAACAAAACAAGCGGAACAAGAATTGGAGTTTTGAGCACCAAGATATGGCGACTCAAGGTTACTGAAAAGTAAGACCGTTAGGCCAAATTCCAGATTTAATTCACGAACGTTGGGACTTTGGTTGAATATCGAAACGGATTCGGAATAGCACCAAAATTAGCAGTATTACACTACCATATAAGGGCTATTGCTCTGTCAAATTTCATAGAAAAATACGTACGGATAGTCGGTTAACAAAATCACTAAAGTCCCACGAATTTTCAAGACAAATCTATCTTTTTATGCAAATTTTCCTTTTCTAAATATTCGGCCAATGAAAACATCTCAAATCTGGTTCATTTAGGTAGACAATGTCTAAGAAGCATCCAAGATGTGTTTGGTAGGTGATTAACACCAATAATTTCGAAACAACAAGTCCCAATCAAGGTTAAGGCATCAACTAGCCAAAAGAGGGTTTTTCAGTTTCGAACTTTGGCCATAACTCACTCAATTAAACTTGGAATTGAGTGTGGTTGGTGGCGTTAAAAACTAGATTCATAAAGTTACAATTTCTCAGAAGAAATCGTTTTAAAAATCTGTCCACAACTAGCTCATATTTGGGAATCAACTCGTTGCTTAAAACAGAGCTTCTAGTAAAACGAGAAACAGAACAAGCAACTTTACAAGGTTTGTTCGGATCACTCAGGTGGAGTCAGGATGTGCATTTTATACCGTTGGAAAGTTGGGAATGTCTAATTTCCAGTGCCGCAAATGGCACTCGATTTCGACGTCGGAGCAAAAAGTTATAACTGTTTGAAAAACACTGCCAGTGCAATACGAGAAAAATTTCAGTTTTGAATGAACTTTCGAAATCACCACATTTGGCCAACCAAATCACGTAATTTTTTGTGGAAATCTTCCACACAACCCATACAACATATATACATCATAAACAAGTCAATAGAATTTCAAAAAAATGCTCTAAAGGTCACGGCATTCACAGGGGTAGAAATGAAAAAATTCTCCCCTCACTTCCTTTGACCTTTATCCATAATATCATTCATTTCTACTAATTTAAGCACTAATCCAACATTATTAACATCAAAATTCACAAAATCAGTCCATCAAGCTATAGTGGGAGTTCATAGAACCCACTCACCAATTTTTCAACAATTTAAAACTACCTATTAAAAATTATGAACTCATAAGTGCTAAACAACTTCCATAAGTCAAGATTTGCAAGGTTGATCGTCACTTACTTTGTTAGATGATTAAGGCAGAAATTTCGGTCGTCCTTGCTTAAGAAAAATCGTGGATTTGAAGCTCTTTTTGTAGCTTGAGTTGCTCTCCAAATAGATTGCAAAATGTGGTTAAAGTTTGAGGTGATTTGGTGAAGATTTAGTGAAGAAATGGTGCAAGAAAATTAAAGAGCTTTGGTTGTTTTTCTTCTCCTTGGTGGCCGGCTGGAATGAGAGAGAGAGAGAGAGAGTTTGACTGCAAATGAAACTTTCAAGAAAAGTTAAAATGTGTGGTTCTAATTAATTCAAAAGTCAACTCTTTCTTCCGAGCGCACGCGCGCGTTTTTAGCTCGATTCCTCTCGAGTTTGTTGCACTAGTGCACTAAACCTCTAATGCACTTACATTCATATTATTATTATTCATTCTTAATGATTTAAAAATAAAGGTCTAAAGTCTCTCAATTAATCGCGCACGCGAAAACGCGTATCTCCGATTTGTACGCGATAAAGTGAAATTTTCAAGAAATTCTTATAACGATAGTATAACTATCTAACACTTGAACAGTTAAACATAAACATGCCTATTTTAAAACTAATGTACAAGTCTCCAATTTTTCAGGTTCATTGTTCTCTCAAATCGGTTAATGGCAGTAGCCACTTGATTATCCTCAATATTTTCTTGTTCCTGTGTCGGTCCAGTTGCTGATCCCTGGTCATCCTCATGAAGTTGGACCTGTCTAGTCCCTCGTCCACGGTCTCGACCACTCCTTCGTCCTCCTTCCATTATTCTAGGTATGCCTAGTGCAAGAAATGAATCAATTACGCGAGAAAATACTTAAAACAAGAACCAATCACGAAAACATTGAAAATATCAATAATTTACATTCATTAACATGGCAAGATTCATACAATTAGCAAGTCATGGGGAAAATCACAAAAATATAGCATACAGGTGCCACAAGAGTACTTTTAGTCACAGAAGACTAAAGTAAAAGCAAGTGCCACAAAAGTTGGCCATACTGTCATGCAAAATACATTGGCCTCAGCACTTAGCATCACTCCTGCTAATCATATCTACACCAGTCAAAAGGGTCAAAAGGTCAATCAGTCTAGATCTAGTCCACAGTAGGACTACCAGGAGGAATCTCCTCCTCAGGATCCTCCTCCGGATTCTCCTCCTGATCAGGGTCTGGACTGCATCCATCACCTCATCTGCCAGCCTAGTAACATCAGCTAGGATTCCGGAAGCCCGATCATGGACCTCCTCACCTAACATAGTAAGTCGAGCCCTAGTCCTCTGGAACTCCTCACGAGTAACCGCAATAGTAGCCACCTCGCCCTCCACTACCTCCTTAAGCTCAGCGATCCTCTCGCCCTGAGCACTAATCATCTGTCTCAGCTCGTCCACCTCCGCCTGTAAATCTAAATTGGCGTTCACCAACGACGACGCTCATCGTCCAAGTCTAGCACAAGGTGGTTCGGGCAGGCAAAGGTCAACCTACACGAATATCGAGGGTACCTATTAGCAGTCGAGTAGCGCACTCGAGCCCCTCCACTAAGAGTTCGGTAGTAAATAGGCCTACGAGATTCTACATGACCATTAACATGGCCATTGCCATTAGCTGCCGGAGTCCCGTTTTCATTTTCCATCCTGCAAAACAATTACACTTTTCGGGTTAGAAACTTAATCGCTAACTCGCACGGATGTCACTTACGGCATGCCTAACTTAGACACTAACTTGCCCAAGTATCACTTGAAGTATGATTTAGTCATTCTATCTCAAGTTCTAAAGATAAGGTTTCTAGTATAACTCCCAAATAGATCTCTAACCTAGCGCTCTGATACCAACTGTGACGCCCCCACTTCTCCCTAAGGCGAACCAAAGGGTATTCGCGGGACGCCTGCCCAACTCTCGCCAGGACTCGGTATACTTTCCATTTAAATTTAATACAATACTAGCCATTAATACGATGTAAAGTAAGCAAAATGCAAATATGTTCGAATTTAACAATATAAGATGTGAGGACTCGGAAAATTTGTTTATTTTAAACTCCTAATTCTAATTCATTTAATTATTTATTTGGCCAATTGCCCTGAATATTATTTTCTAACTTTTTTAAACCTAATTACATGGATCTATAGCTTAATTATATTTTTAAAGTGACTTGTTTCAAAATTTAACTTTTGGAAACTCGTTAAGTGAGAATAGTGAATGCACATTTGGAAGCAATAACCGATTTGAGAGTACAATGAGTCTGGAAAATTGGAGACTTGTACATTAGTCTTAAAATAGGTATTTTTATGTTTAAGTGTTCAAGTGTTAGATAGTTATACTATCGTTATAAGAATTTCTTGAAAATTTCACTTTATCGCGCACAAATCGGAGATATGCGTTTTCGCATGCGCGATTAATTAAGAGACTTTAGACCTTTATTTTTAGTCCATTAAGAGTGAATAATAATAGTATGAATGTAAGTGCATTAGAGGTTTAGTGCACTAGTGCAACAAACTCGAGAGGAATCGAGTACAAAACGTGCGCGTGCCCGCGGGAGAAAGAGTTGACTTTTGAATTAATTAGAGCCACACATTTTAGCTTCTCTTGGAAGCTTCATTTGTAGTCAAACTCTCTCTCTCTCTCTCTCATTCCAGCTAGGGTTGTAATTAGGGGTGCAAACGAGTCGAGCTCGAGTCGAGTTTTGGCTAATCGAGCCGAGCTCGAGTTAATTTTGTGAAACTCGAACTCGAGCTCGAGCTCGACGAGCTCAAAATATCAAGCTCGAGCTCGAGCTCGAGTCAAATTCGAGTCGAGCTCGAGCTTAAAAAATAAAAAAAATAATTATTATTATTTTATTTTTAAAAAATAAAAAATAATTTTTTTAACAAATAATAAAATATTAGGGATATATATGTAATTTTACTATTAAAATAAAAAATATATATAATTGAGCTCGCGAGCCAACGAGCTTAATGTTTTTTAGCTCGAGTTCGAGATCGAGATCGACTTAATTAGCTCGAGCTCGATATTGACGAGCTCGAGTCGAGCTCGTATTCGAGCCGCTCGCTATCGGCTCGCGAGCGGCTCGATTCGCGAAACACCCCTAGTTGTAATCGAACCGAGCTGCTCGCGAGCAGCTCGGTCAAAAGCTTGACTCGAACTCGGTCAAACCGAGTTCGAGTCGAGCTCGAGCAGCTCGATAAGGCTATCGAGTCGAGCTCGAGCATCCAGAAGAGATGCTCGGAGGCTCGACGAGCCTTATCGAGCATATTTAATTTTAATTATTTAATATATTATTATTAAAATTATATATATTATTTAATATATAAAATTACCATTATACCTAAAAAAATTATCGAATTTACGAAATGTTTCAAATTATATAAAAATTTTAAAAGGGCAATAATAACTTTTCACTCAAAAATTATCAAGAAAATGAAATTTAACAATTCGAACTCGATAGAGCTCGATAAGGCTCGAATGCTCGAATGGACTCGAGCCCACGAGTCGAGCTCGAGTACTGAGAACAAGTTTCGAGCTCGAGCTCGAGCTCCAATAATACTACTCGCTCGAGCTCGAGCTCGAGCACCCCTATCTCTATGTCGAGTCGAGCTCGAGTATGGCGATACTCGGGCTCGACTCGACTCGATTACAACCCTAATTCCAGCCGGCCACCAAGGAGAAGAAAAACAACCAAAGCTCTTCAATTTTCTTGCACCATTTCTTTACTAAATCTTCACCAAATCACCTCTAACTTTAACCACATTTTGCAATCTACTTGGAGAGCAACTCAAGCTACAAAAAGAGTTTCAAATCCACGGTTTTTCTTGAGCAAGGAGGATTGAAATTTCTGCCTTAATCATCTAAGAAAGTAAGTGACGATCAACCTTGCAAATCTTGACTTATGGAAGTTGTTTAGCACTTATGAGTTCATAATTTCTTATGGGTAGTTTTAAATTGTTTGAAAATTGGTGAGTGGGTTCTATGAACTCCCACTATGGCTTGATGGACTGATTTTGTGAGTTTTGATGTTAATAATATTGGATTAGTGCTTAAATTAGTAGAAATGAGTGATATTATGGATGAAAGCTCAAAGGCAGTGAAGGGGAGAATTTTTTCATTTCTGCCCCTGTGAATGCCGTGACCTTTAGAGCATTTTTTTGAAATTCTGTTGACTTGTTTATGATGTATATATGTTGTATGGGTTGTGTGGAAGGTTTCTACAAAAAATTACGTGATTTGGTTGGCCAAATGTGGTGATTTCGAAAGTTCATTCAAAACTGGAATTTTTCCCGTATTGCACTGGCAGTGTTTTTCAAACAGCTATAACTTTTTGCTCCGACGTCGAAATCGAATGCCGTTTGCGGCACTGGAAATTAGACATTCCCAGCTTTCCAACGGTATAAAATGCACATCCTGATTCCATCTGAGTGATCCGAACTAACCTTGTAAAGTTGCCTATTCTGTTTCTCGTTTTACTGGAAGCTCTGTTTTAAGCAGCGAGTTGATGCTCAAATATGAGTTAGTTGTGGACAGATTTTTAAAACGATTTCTTCTGAGAAATTGTAGCTTTATGAATCTAGTTTTCAACGCCACCAACCACGTTCAATTCCAAGTTGAATTGAGTGAGTTGTGGCCGAAGTTCGAAACTGATTCAGGGATTGAAAACCCTCTTTTAGCTAGTTGATGCCTTAACCTTGATTGGGACTTGTTGTTTCGAAATTCTTGATGTTAATCACCTACCAAACACATCTTGGATGTTTCTTAGACATTGTCTACCTAAATGAACCAGATTTGAGATGTTTTCATTGGCCGAATATTTAGAAAAGGAAATTTGCATACAAAGATAGATTTGTCTTGGAAATTCGTGGGACTTTAGTCATTTTGTTAACTGACTATCCGTACGTATTTTTCTATGAAATTTGACAGAGGAATAGCCCTTATATAGTAGTGTAATACTGCTAATTTTGGTGTCATTCCGAGTCCGTTTCGATATTCAACCAAAGTCCCAACATTCGTGAATTAAATCTGAAATTTGGCCTAACGGTCTCACTTTTCAGTAATCTTGAGCCGCCATATCTTGGTGCTCAAAACTCCAATTCTTGTTCCGCTTGTTTTGTTTTAAATTTTAATTGTAACTCTAATTGAGTTTCAAATTTGAGAGGCTAGTTCAAATTCTGTGAATTTTGCCGAATTTTCAAAGTTGGCCAAAAATCAACCTCAAAACTGCCTTGATAGCCTAAAACAGTAACTTTGAGTCAAATTTTGAAAATCTTCCATTTGGAATCATGGAAAAGTGTCTTCTAGCAACTTTTAGTACTTTGGAAGAAGTTTCCAACGGTACCAAGTTTTCCAATTTTGGACTTGTAAAGAGTGAGATACGATTTTTCAAAGATCTCGTATCAAAGCTGAAATTTTTGAAACTTAAGGAAATGGAGTTTTTCGAATTCTCCTTTTCCCTTCGATATCACATGATCGTTTTACACTTGAATTTAGAGATGAAAACCAGATTTCTCTTGTGCTTTAAAACCCCGTCTTTGAGCCTCGATTTACGAGTCAATAGGGTTCATTTTCATGAGATTTTCTTAGATTGTACTCTAGTACAATCTTCTTCGATAATTGGGGTTATGAGTGATAGATTATTATTAATTGCTCAGGCACTCAAGAGAACCTTCAAGAGGATCTCACTGGAGACGCCTAACTTATCGCTTGTACTTGCTACTTGAATCACTCGGTGAGTGTCAAGTGTATGAATACTTGATACATGCTTAATTGTTATAGTTGATTGGAGATTTTGAAAATGGAGACGAGCGTGTACGTTATCGCACTCGTTCTCTGACTCATGATTAAATTGATTGAAATGGAACGAATGAATTATGAATGCTTGATTGAATGAAATGAAATGATTGAATGCTTGAATGAAATGAAATGATATGCTATGGCTGCATTCGTCGCTGGAGTGAATCTCCTCGACTTACAAATGTCAATTGGGGGACGCCCAATTCTCACTAGCCAACTTTGGACTCGAGCCAGCATAGGTTTGGTCGGACTCCTTGGTGAACCATGGGAAAATATAAGATTGACCTACTGAGAGGTCTTGCTTGGCATACTCGAGCAGTATCGCCTCAAATAAATGACTGGCGGGCCCGGTATAGGGGTATGTAATGGTGAACGGGGACATGATAAGTGTGGTTCTACGGACTATAACCTACTCGATTGACGGAGTATCAACTCGTGGAGGTTCTTGATCGTGCAATGGGAAAATAGCTCCTGAGAGCTCCAATATCTTTGAATTGTTTCTGTTTACTTTTCTTGCTCGAATTGTCATTTTCTTGAATATTATTATTTTACTCGTTAATTGGGATTGATACTTGGATAATGTGCTTGCATGTGTGTTCTTGGCCCCATGAGCGATTGCTCACCCGTAGATTTGTTTTCCTTAACAAGATTGGACTTGGAATGAGACTCGAAGAAACCCATGGGATGTACTTTTGTTTTAGGGTTTCAATGTATTTGACTAGACCTCTTGGTTATGTATATTGGAACTGATGTATCTTTTGAGAACCGATGTAAGGATTTGATGATTGTTATATATTGTTAAATTCAAACGTTTCCGCATTTTGCTTACTTTACATCGTATTAATGGCTAGTATTGTATTAAGCTTGAATGGAAAGTGTACCGAGTCCTGGCGAGAGTTGGGCAGGCGTCCCGCGGATACCCTTTGGTTCGCCTTAGGGAGAAGTGGGGACGTCACATTAACTCTTGTATGTTCTCTGAGAATCACCTTGCTCAAAAACTTGTGTTTTCTAACTGCAGCACAATTTTGGATTTCTTCATTTATAATTCTTGGTTGGGCCTATATTATTCTGTATTGTAACTAAAGTTTTTAGTTATCAGGTGGTATTGAAAAGCTAATCATGATGGATACATCAAATGACATGGTAAAATTATGTAAAAATGCTGAGATGAGAATGCCTAACGAAAATATAGAGACGTCATATGTTGTTGGAGATGAAGAATTTTTGCCCATTAAAGAAAGGTATGTTTAGTTGAATCGCTATGGGTTTTTATGCCAGCTGGGTCATATTTTTGTCTTCTGATTCATGTATTTATTAAAGCAAAACAGTACTT
This sequence comes from Coffea eugenioides, assembly GCF_003713205.1. Classification (NCBI taxonomy): domain Eukaryota; kingdom Viridiplantae; phylum Streptophyta; class Magnoliopsida; order Gentianales; family Rubiaceae; genus Coffea; species Coffea eugenioides. The sequence goes on along the minus strand of NC_040044.1, from coordinate 34,004,978 downwards.
ACTGAGAATTTCTGCTATGAATGTCAAGTTCTCTGGATCTGGTTATTAGTTGCTTGGGACTCCACTGGACTAATGATCTTCCTGGAGCCATGATACAGGTGCATTCTCTTTTTCTTATTGCTCATCCTCTACTGCACCTATTAGTCCAAACTTTACAGTATTTACATCCAATAGTTCTTTAGGGGATGTTGTTGAAATGATTAACACAAATACCATTGTGTTTTTAACAGGCTAGATTGGCATTGAAGCCTGATGGCCTCTTTCTTGCAGCAATCCTTGGTGGAGACACATTAAAGTTTGTCATGACTTTTTGTTTAACTGATGTAGTTGTTTTCCTATGCATAAGTTTACAGTTTTGTAATTGCTGGTATCTTGTAGGGAGCTAAGAATAGCATGCACTGTAGCACAAATGGAACGTGAAGGAGGCATAAGTCCACGTTTATCACCCTTGGCACAGGTAGCCTCTTAAGCCTTTGTGTTGTTTAATGAACCATATTGTTCTGAAGATCACCTTAGAGAAAAACAAATTCAGTTTATGAAGGTTGTCATTCCACCTTTGCATGTACACAGAGAAGCATAGTGCTTCCTTGAAGAAAGTGCTGTGCCTATGGGCATTTGTGCTTGATATACTCTTGAACTGTACCTTTTTACCTAATATTTGTCCTACATTGTTGTCAATTTCAAAATTGCATGAACTTTTAAAGAGATTCAGTTGTTAATTTAAATCGATGTCACCACATGGAAAAGGAGAAAAGCTTATTCTCTTATAGAATCTTCTCACAGGAGGAAATTCTTTTCTTACCTGTTTTGGCATTATCAAATAGCTGATCTGCACGCACAACAGTTTTTTTCCACTAAGCTTGGTACAGAAAATTATATGACCACGGAAATTTCTTTTCATGTTTGTCTTTTCGTGTTACCCTAGACTGACTCCTCTCTTATATACCAGGATATGTAACATCAAGAGTAAGGCATTAAATACACAGGCCACATTTCTCTGATAGTTGAGCATTTGACAGAAAATTTATGAGACTTTGATTGTGTAAATTTCTTGGATACTTGAGAAAAGGTCACATTATCTGGTCTTTCTCTAAGCAACTGCAATACTATTCCTTTTGCATTTTCTTAGGCTTCTCGTTCATTTGAGGTAGTACCTTGTTACACTGTCTCTTTCTTCCTTTTTTTGGGGAAAAAATCTCTTAGGTGAAAAGGCATGAAACTTAGTATTAAAACATGATCAAATTTTTAAGTTTCCTGGTCATATTCGTGTGTGCATATATGGGTGCGTTAGCTGCTTATAATACTATTTACCAGGAAGTTATGAGAAAACAGCTTTGTTGATGTCTAGGTGCGAGATGCTGGTAATCTTTTGACTAGAGCAGGCTTCATGCTTCCTGGAGTTGATGTTGATGAATACACTGTTAGATATAAAAATCGTAAGTTTTTTTTTCCATTGGCTTTGAGAGCTTTACTTTTCAAGGCTTGTCAACTTGAAAGAGCTATGTATCCTTGTAGCTTGTACGCATGATGTATTTACCCTTTCACTTGATTGTGGTTAACTAGGTTCTTGTCAAGAAGGATGCTTGTTAATCTTGAACCTTTGGTAAAGTTATAGGCTTATAGTTAAACTCTGTTTATATTTACTTCTTGATACTTGAAAACACAGTTTAATAGGAGTAAGATTGGCGAGAAGGTCATAAGTAAATTAATAGTGCATTCAACCTCTCTAAAGAGCTTTTATAGCGGGTTAAATTGTCACTTGGTGAAATCAACACAGCTGTAACTGTTTGACAAATTTGTCTTATGCGTTCCTTTTTTGGGCTCCACTGTTATCATTTGCAACTTTATAACATTTAGTTTTTAAACTCTCTTTTCTCATGTTAGATGATTCTTCTTCTTCTTGTTCATCCCTCATAAGCTTCATTCTTTATGGCCACTTGAAGAATCAGTATCCCTGAAAATAGCCATGCTCTTGAACCAGGTTTTATTGCATTCCTCATAGTTAAGCCACTTGTTTTACGTTAAAACTTTACCCAGAACATATAGTCTTTATTTTTTTCTTTTCGGGCCATGTAATAAATGTTACAATAGGTAGGGAAAGCTAGGTCACTGCCAAGTAGTAGCAGCAATTATGCATAGAATGTCTACATCTTTCTGCCGATAACCAGTAGTCTTTGTTTTCTTAGATCTCTTTTGTTTTTGGAGTAGGGCATTAGACTCAGCCTGGCAGGTCCTTACAGTTTGAGCTTGGTCAGCCATAACCTAGGGTGGCTTAATTTAAATAAAACTGTAATGTGAAGAATTATTTCATCTTGCTTTGTGAAATAATTTTTGACATCATAGCATCACCAAAGGAAACCTTTTGTTTGAAGCTCCAGGCACTGCTGGATCTTCAAAGGGTTGAGTCTACATCCTCTACAATGAAATTATGACCTCACAAATCAACTGCAGCACTCGTTAGGCTTGCAATGTTTTGTAACCTAAGTCAGTTACAGAATTATTCATGTGCACATTGTTGAACAAATACCTTAATTACACTCTCCTCATTCATATATCTCTTATTTCTAATTGCTACCCTTCCATTAGAGAATAATGTTCATCCAAACTATTTGGCCCCATAATTGTGAGCAACAGTTGTAGTTGCATCAACAGAGCACTAATAGCATGTGAACAATTACATAATTGATTTATGTTTGTCTTGTTTGACAGTGGGTATTTGGAATTTGGCCCCACATCGTTTTCTTGATTGCGAGTATTTGGAGTTTCCATGCATAGGCTCTGCCAACAATTCCTGGAGGCAAAAAGTTGAAAGTAGGCAAAAAGCAAGAACTTGATGTTTGCTGTTGAAACCTAGTCCAAATCCCTAGAAGCAACAAATTTTATGGTACGGAGGGAGTAAGAAAAAGATGATCAGATTTTAGGTTTCCTGGTGCATATTTATGTCCAGTTCATTTGTGTAACTATTAGATTGGAGAAATCTTCTGATTGGTAGTTATTAATGTAAAATGTGATTTTGAGGGGAGAGTGAAAAAGGAACAAGTTGAGCATGGTAATTTGAGCTGTAGAGAATGTTATTTATATAGACTGACTGTAGCGCCTGAGAGACCTGATAATTTAGATATGCTTGCTTTGGATTAGATTCTCAACTGTTGCTTGGTCATGGTTTCTAAAGTCGGTTTTTAATGGTCTTGGAGGTTTTGCACTGTCTTATTTAGCAGCACAGCTAACCCAATCGTCTTTTAGTTTTTAATTTGGTAATAAAATTTTTTACAACTTGCTTCTTTTGTGGCCTTGGCCTATCTATGGAAGTTGGGTAGGTTCATGCTGTAAAATATTGTATGAATGCTCTGCTATTTGGCTATCTTCACTGTTGGAGCTGCTAGCCTGCTAGGTGATGCTTTTCGTCATTTGATTTTAATTCTTGTAATAAGCTTGATACATAAATGCATCAATCATGCCCCGTCGAAAGCATGTACAAAGACACGTGCAGGCCATAGAGTCACTGTAAAAGTACCAGAAGCCAGTTATTTTAGAATTTCTGGTGATTTTCTTCTCTTAGGTGATATAGGATCCTAGTGATTTTTACTTTCTATTTGGATTACTCTTTCGGAGAGAGTATGTTACATTGATGAGGAATCTAGTTTAGGGTCATAGATGTTGGTAAAGCATTAGTGAGAATGGTGCTTTCTTGAGGTTTTTGCATATAACTTTGAGAGTTTGTGCTAAGATAGTGTCCTAGAAGACATTCTCTCTGGTTCTCTTCTAAAAATCCATATCATAGTTGTGAATCAAATTCAGATGCTGCGCTGTTTGCACTTCCGCTTGTGTCAGACTGTCCGTTTGGTATACCCCCTTTTTGTTGTTTTGATAGGTTAAAACTATTTGTTTACAGACCACATATGCTCAATGGTTGTCCTACCAAGGCAGCAAACTGCTTTAGAATTTGTAATTTTTTGCTATATTATCTTTTATAAATGCACTTTTTTCTTCCATTTGTTTTTCATATTATACATACTGATTGCTTTCCCTTTTGCTGGGGTAGCTCTGGAGTTGATAGAGCATCTACGTGCAATGGGCGAATCAAATGCTCTTATACATAGGGGCAAGGTAAGACATTCTGCAACTAATTCATCCTTCTAGGTGCCATTACGAGTATCCTAGTTTTCCACCATTTTAGTATCATATTTTCCTTCTCAAGTAAATGTTTAATACTTTGCTACTGTCTCACATAATTTCTTCTTAATGTGAACTAGATTCTAAATAGAGAAACAGCCCTTGCAACCGCAGCTGTTTATGAATCAATGTTTGCAGCAGAAGATGGAACTGTACCAGCAACATTCCAGGTACTTAAATTTCCATTCCTGTAGTGTATTTCTTTAATTAAATGTTTGTTCCTTCCTTCTTACACTACTAAATAAACTTCAACTGGGCCCATCAGTATACAAAAACTCAGCGTCTAATTTACCTTTTTGCTATGAAAGTACCTGATTTTGTATATGTATGCGGACAGCAGCTAATCGTCGATATGTAAATCTCTACTGCTTGTTGGATAAAGTTACTCGTTGTTTTTGTCCCTTGGAATGGGTTGAATTCCATGGCTTTTTAAGGGTTTTAAGGACTTTCTAGGTAATTTTATGTTGCAAACTTTTGGTAAGTACATGAAATCGTAATGAATTTTAATAACATTTACGAAACCTCCTTAATATGACGAGAGTTATTCCAAATAGTGTAGCCAGAATTTCTGCAATTCCTTTAAGATACAGTTGTCATAACTAATGGCCCCACATATAGGATTCATGGGGTTGGCGATCCTTAATTATGTTTGTCACTTGATTCTTGTCATTATGTTGCTCCAAATTCCTGTACATGTGGATAAATCAAATTCAGAGAGAATTCTCAAGCACTATGCTAAATTTATACATGGAGCTAGATAACGGCTGTAAGATGTCTTCATTGGAATCAAGAAATTCTCTCTTTGCTCTCTGTCATACTTACTTAGGTTGATGTTTGGCAGAACTTGGGGCAGGATATTGCAATTCATTGGCTTTGTTAATATCCTAATGTCTTGCATTGTTACTGGTGTAGGACAGTTCTTTAATTGGCTCCAATTCCAGTCTCCAAGTGAACTCCAATGATCTTAACTTTCCAGATCACCTCTTCCTCTGGGATTATTTGGTTTACAGTCTCCAAGAGAGGGTGACTTTGTACCCATCTGTCCTTCCACTAGAGCAGGGGTTCATTAGTTCCCAACCTCCATTGGACTCCTTTATCTAATGTCATTCCCCAGCCCTGATACTCTCACTGGAAATTTCATCCTTTCCTTCCCTCTGCAATATTTGCTTGTAAGTATCCTGCCTGGTGTAAGTTATCTTTCCTTGCAAATATCCTTTTCATCTTGGGAAGTAAAGGCATATTCACCCTTCTCAGCCTTCTGATGTCTAGATCTCATTTCTGGCTTGAGTTATCAAGGCCAGCCTTCATGGTGCATCTTCCTTCCTCCATTGTTTCCACATAAGAAACCTCTGGCATTTTCATCAATCTCATCTACTGCTGAGGTCAGCAGGGAATTACCACTAAGACAGGTTTTACCAGTATGACCCTTCCACAATGGAGAGCTTTTCTCCTCTTCCACCCTCTGTTTCCTCACTTTATCTGGTACAGAATAAGTTTTGCTGGAAAGTCGGAAGTGCAGCAAGGGCACTCCCAATTACATCCCCATGTCTCTGGTCTCAATCAACCCTGGTTTTATGATCATCAGTTCTGTTTCCAGACACTTATGGAAGTCCTTGGGATCTTTCCCACTACTTGTGCGTGTTCCAACCTAGCTTTGGGAAACAAAAGCAAATCATTACAAGCATCAAACGCGATACCTGATTGCCAGATCTTGAGGCTTTCACTGCTTTCCATTTGCTTTTCTTTTCACTGGCATTGTAACCAGAAGAGACGTTTTCAGGTGATAGCAACAGGTATTCGGTAAATGATCTTTACCTAATCCCTGTTGTTATCTCCCCAAATCCCTGTTGTTCTGGTTCAGTTACTTTATAACTGCAATGACAGGATCTTAAAGGTTTTCTGTGCTGAAAGTTTCAGCTTGCGTTAGGGATGTTAGTTCCAAATCCGCCCTTATTGTACATTCACTTCTTAATGTGAATTTTCATCTATTATTCTGCCATAACGATTTGGTGCTGCATCATTTTATCCTTCTTTTTCATGCATATTGTCAACCATTGCACCAATATTGTCTCTGAAACTTTTAATTTCAGTTCCTAGTTGCTTCCATTGCATCTATCTTCCATTGCTTATTATGTTCGTGTTGTGTTAATTGTTAGTAACTTCCCTGTTCCCCAGATGTTGAGTTCTTATCATTGAAAAGGTCCCTTAATTAAGATTTAGTTTTTTGAACTTTCGCATGTTTATGATTATCCATTTTTGCCATCTGATGCAAATTAGAGGAAATGCTCTATTTGCAGACTCAGTAATAAGACAAACTATGCCTTTTCAGAGTTCGTTCTCTTCTATGTATATGTTTGGTCTTGATAATTGTCCATTGGGATTATTTTAGGTCATATATATGACTGGTTGGAGGGAGCACCCTTCACAACAGAAGGCTAAACAGAGGGGTTCGGCTACAATATCTTTCAAAGACATCCAAAAGCAATTTGGTCAGAGTGACGAAAGATGACTCTCTCTCTCTCTCTCTCTCTCTCTCTCACACACACACACTCACGCACACGCACACGCACACCATGGATCCCAACTATCCGGCCACGAAAGCATTGGGAAAACTTGTGCATATGGATAGAGCTCCAATGGATGTCCATCTCGCTAAATCTCTGGACCATGAGATGAGACATGGAGCCTGGGGTGTTTGAAGATTATTGTTTGAACTGAGCTAGTCTGATGGGATTAAGGGGGAAATAAGAAACTTTTTTGGAATTATTTGGCAAACATGCTGTACTGATTAATTAGGACTTTGATGAGATTCTACTCATGTCTACCGTTAATGCGTGACATTCTGCCATATCATGCTTTTCTCAACCCTCAATGACATGCATTTGTTGTACTAATATTCTAATTTTGAGGTATACTTTGGTTCACAATGAGAATAAGATTTATCATTTAGAGGCCCTTTGGTTCAGCAAGAAATGTATAAAAAGGGGACCAGAAGTTGGAGTATCCAGTGTCCATTGCGCAGACGTGTTGGTTAGCTTATTATTGCTTCTGTCTGGCTCCTACCCTTTAGGTGACTAACTTGTTACAGTCCATTGCTAGCACAGAACACTCAAAACATGTCAGCCTTGGAGTATAGGTTTTTACTTTATTTCTTCTTAGTGCTGAGAGATTAACACCTTTTTTTTTTTAGGAAAAAAAGTTATCGGAGAAAACTCACCCCTCTAATGTCATCAATGTGAACTTTCCTACTTTCAACTTTGAAGAGGGAAATTAGAATACAAAAGAAAGTCTTCACGCTGTTGGACTCCTAATTTTGCAACGCATTCAGCGCAATAGTTTGCCTCTAAGTCTAAGGATGTGATAAGCCTAAATTGGGACAATGAGTACAAGGAAAAAGGCCTTTTGTGACAAAAAAAAAAAAAAAGTCAGATATTCGTCACAAAGAACTTCGGCTGATGACAACTTTGTCACCAGAGGCTCGTCCCAGATAACATGTGGCTAAAAAAGAAATTGGTTGCTCAATGCTCTGCAATAGCAAACAGCAGAACATGAATATTAGTAAGATTTCCTGTAAACAAATCATGGATAACCTTAGAGTCAGCTCAATAATAATACGAGTAAAGTTTTGTTGAACAGCAATGCTGAGACGTCTCTAATTGCCCACGCCTCTGCCGTATTTATCGTTCCTGCTCCAACATGCCTACTGAACCGAAGTATCCAATGATTTATTTTCTTAAGAAAAATTTTAACTTCTTTTCTGAGGATGACTTTTCAAGGCCTGATATTTTCATGCACAAGCTTCAGAGTTTGAAAGTAGGCAGAGAGCTATAAAAGCAAGTTGGACTCCAAAAGAGAAAGATATATGCAATGTAGTTTATGCAGGTAAGGGTAAGAACAAAGCGCAATATACAGGAAGAAAGATGCTTGCATGCGTTTTACACTACCGCTTTCTTTCAAGATTGATTTATCCTTGGTATGTTTGACGTGAAAATGTAAATGCAGCTAACCTAATACAATAGAATGGAGCATCTAAAAGCATAAGTGTCTTTTCCAAAAAACAAAGTCAATTCAAGCAATAAAGTGTTTGATAAATTTGTGAGAACTTTGACGAAAAAGTGATAAATGTATTAAAATCATTTGAACCCGTTTGGATTGCAAGTTTTTAGAGTTTTTTTTTGGTAAAAAATACAATAGCGATATAATATATGCGAGATAAAAAAATTTTAAAAAAAATGTATCGAAATTTTTTTTTCTCATGTTACAAGGATTTTTGTGGAGTGGTGTTTCTAAGACTTTTACTCTTCCTATTCTCAAATGGAACAGAAAATGTTATATGGTCTCTCATGTGGTAATATCGTAACGCTGAGAAAAACAATCTTTATTTTTATTTTTTAAATTTTTTGGTGGGGAAGCCAAAATTTCAATGTAAGATTGTTATACTTAAGTGGAGGGAAACAATCATTGCTTTAAAAAAAGGAGAGAGAGAGTCTTGGAGAGAGAAAACAATCATACCGTATGTAGAATCGTAGAACCATAAGATTTTATATGAAATATAAACCTATAAAAAAACCAATATCCTAGTTATTTATACACTTGTAGCCGAGGAAAAGATTGTAGATGTAGGATATGCAATATTAGACTAAAAAATGATTTTTTTTAACTAAAACATATAATTTATAACATTATATGTTAAAAGCATAAAAGTTCAAGTCACTCTAGAACCTATTTTACCTTGTGCCTGAATGTTTAAAAATTAAATATGATTGATCTAAATTCGTAAAATAAGACTTCGAATTCCAAATTATTGAGAGATTTCTTAGCTTAAGTAATATAGAGTTAAATCCAAAAACTTCTAGTGACGTAACTATAGTTTTACAAACTCTATTGATCTGAAGATGAGGATCGAATTCATAAATTCGAATAGTAGAACCGCAAGGTCATAACAATGGGATTAGGATTTCAACAACAATATTACCAATACATTGTTAGATATGCACAATCACATAATATGCCAAAAATACTAATTTGTTTGGATTTTGGTCATAATTTGGAATAGAAACCTTTGTGCATCATAAACTTCTTGTTAAAATCACATTTTTATCTTCAAAACCATTCCTTTTCTTACCTCACATACATTTTTTTGGTCAAAGGTTAGAATTCATTAATATTTGATAATTCAAGATTTTGCAATCTAAATTCGGACCATTGCCCCCATATCTACTTGTGCCTGCTCTACAAGCTACAGCGGGAAGTTTAATTTCGACATTACATCCTTGGCTAATTTAGATGCAAATTTTGTAAGTTTGCGACTTACTACATTTACTATCCTATTAGTATATGAAAATGAACCTAGGTCAAAAGTAGCAGCTGACTCTCTTGTGTCTTTAACTATGATGGCTTGTGTTCTGGACTAGGCAATATTCTGCCAACAACATTTATGCAATCTCACTATATTTCTACCTTCCTCCATCCTGCTTCTTTTGTCATAGTAAGTGCTAATCTTATGGCTGCAGCTTCTCCCAACTGTTATTCTTCTAGGGATGGAGCCTGAGATTTTTTTAGTGAGGACACAATTTAGTTACATTGCTCTTAAGAATACGCTGATAGAGTTTTCATATCTCATGGTTATGCTCCAGTGTCGGACTTTTCTTTTCTCATTTTCAGAGTTAGTCATATAATTCAAAAAGAGTTAATCATATATATACTGACAATGTATATACTGTGGTGATTGGATCCATGACACGTGAGTAAAATTTGTACATGTGTTATGTATCTAACGATAACAGTATATATACATACTGATAATGTATATAAAATTAATCCATTCAAAAACTGTTAGATTGTATATTTTATATTAAAAAATGTATATTTTATATTCTTGTATATCTCGTGCTTGCACTAACGTTGGATTTCCTTTTCCTAATTTTAGAGTTAGCCATACTCCTCAAGTTTTATTTTTTTTCTGAGAAATTAGACGTGAAGTTTATTTCTGACTTTGTAATTTTACAATGGTTGAGCAAAGACTAGTATTGAACTATACAAAAGTGTTCAAAAACACCGAGGATTCCACCATTCCTCATCTTGGATAATGCTTAGTGCGTGGTTACTAATCATACTACTTCTACTTCTATTTTCATTAGTTGATAGACCAAATGACCACTCCAAAAACAACTGACTTACACTATGGATATCTTCCATCCATGGTTCGAAGTCTCGGCCGAGTCATCACCGTCTCGGTCCCTACCGATACGATACCGTGACGAAACGATACCAAAATACTTGACTCGCCGAGAAATCGGCCGAGTCGTCACCGCGACGGATTGACTAGGCCAAGTCACACTGAGTCCCTCCGAGTTATCCCAAGTGAAGACGAGAAATCAGTCGAGTCACACCGCGACGGATTGACTTGGCCGTTTCTTTTGCTATTTTTTAATTATTTTTATTTAGCATACTTTTTTATATTATTAATAATTTTTATAATATTAAATACTTTAAAATTTGCGTCTCACCGAGACCGCGACCGATATGCCAAAACCGATGTGGAACGTTCCGGGCCACGGCCACGACCACGACCGCGACCGTGACTTTGAACCATGCTTCCATCTGTGCAAACAATCTTATGTCCTTTGCTTTCTTGGTCCTCAATAGCTTCAGCAGCTTGGCGAAGACACTTGAACTTTAATCCTCCACCAGTTATGCTCACTTGCTTTGCTTAAAGTTAATCTTAGGGCTTCAGTATAATCTAGCAGATTATGCCCTGTGCTCCTTTCCTTAAAGGCCCAGCTAGCTAGCAGTGTATTGATTGCATCTGCTACCACAATGCCAATTCCCAAAACCTGTCCTTCCTTCTGATCACTCACTGCAAGCAGATATTAATGGAATTGCCTTCTTCATTATTGATTTGATCTTCATCCTCTTCTCTTGCTGTTTCTGGTATGCTCATTCGTATCCTCCTTTCCATTACTTCAGTATATTCCCCCCATTCCCCTTGTGCCTTCTGTACAACTTTGACAGGATGTCTAGGTGCGCTTTAAACACTCTTATCATTCCTTGCTTTCCACATCCGCCACAGTAAGTTAACAGTTAGTACTATATGTTCTGCTCCATCCATTCTCTTCCTTGCCTCCAGCAGTGCATTCCACCATCTCATAAAGTTCCCCTTCTGATCATTTATTCCATCCGATTGTAGTGGGGCTATTCTCCACGCTTGTGCAAATTTGCAGAAAAAGAACAGTACAAATAGGTTCTCCCTTCTTGGTTCTGGAGAAGATTAAGTCATTCACTGGAAGTGGATTATCGATGCATTTCCATATGAACAGCTTCAGTTTGCTCTTGATGTTCAATTCCCGCAAGTGTTTCCACATTTGTTCATTGCTTCCATGCAAACTTGGTCCTTCTTCCCGGTTTCTACCGATTACCAGACTCCTTCCTTTCTTGCAATGACGGAGCCAAGGGGGTTTGAAGGGGCCATGACCCCTCTAAGTTTTGAAAATTTTAATTCATAGTGTATAAATATATGTGTAAAACAAAGTTGGTTCTCCTAATTTTTTGCAATTTTAGTTTATATCATGAGATTATATGTATATGTATACATATATATATATGTATATATATATATATCAATTGCCATCTTTGAATTTATTTTTTAGTTCAAAAAAAGTTATTTATTTTTATTGTACTAATTATTTAACTTTCAAAAAATTAAACTTATAATTTGATAATCCATAGTAAATTGAAGCAATTTGAAATATTATATTAAAAAAACCCAATTCATAATTATTAATGGGCTAAAATAAAAATAAGTACTTTATTGGCCCATACACAAATATACAACTCAATCAAATTGATTAGATTTGTTCTTACTCTTCATGTATGAACTACAACTACAGAATGGCATTTTAATTATGAAGATAATCAAGACAAAGTTTCAAAATAAGATGAAAGATAATCTCTTGAATGATTGCCTAACTATGTACATAGAAAACGAATTTGCTGAAAAATTTAGCACTAATTCAATCATATATGAATTTAGTTCTGTGAAAGAATATAAAGTTCAATTTACTTTTGAGAAAAGAGGTTAAAATTTCAAGGTATGTTAACATAATTTTTATCTTTTTTTAATTGAAAATAGTTATATTTATATTGCATAGTTATATATATATAAGAGCATCTTCTCATAATATCCAACTTGGTTAGTTTGCGATATTATCAAATATTTAATCAAAAGATATTTCTTGTCTTAATTTCATTTTAATACTAGGGAGGGACAGCCTGCAGCGACGCGTGAGAATTTGGTGCTAGTGATTCAAGATAATTAATAATTATTGTTTAATATTTTGTAATATAAGAACTGAAGTATGATGATATTATCATGTGATTTTAATAGAAAAATCATAAGTTACATAGTGAGTCAATAAAAATAATGTGCAATGAGACATCCTTATCGTTATACTATATAAGAATCCGTTGTGATCAAAGGTTATGTTTGAATTTCAACTGCAAAGATAAGGATAGTTTGAAAATGTAAAAATGTTTGAAGTGCAATTGAAAAGTATCCAAAGGTCTCTTCTAAAACTTATTCAAGATGATAAAACATTTTAAAGTATCAATTGGAACTTCATCTCTCGAATCTATATATGTTCGTGAAAGATCCCTCAAGCAATGCTTCTGATTTCTCCATCGACTTAAGCTCAACCTGAATTATCAAGTCAAGTTTATCCATCAATCACTTTGCATCCAATCTAATCTAAAATAATTTTATTTTTGACTAACTATTTATATAATTTGGAGGGCATAATACGACTTAATCACATGTTTCTTACAAAGATAATAATGCCCAAAAATGATAGATAGATAAGAAACTTAAGTGGTCTTTTTCAAAATTTTGTAGTCTATTCAAATTTGGTGTTTTTTGCTAGGGGTATTTCTTTATGATCTCATAAATAAGTTCAAATCTGCATAATTGTTAAAGATCTGAATTGAAACTATCTTGATTATAAAAAATTGGTGCAAATAATATTTTCTAAATTTGAAATTGTAGAAAATGGTAACTAAAATCGGAAGAAATTCCTCATATGAATTCGAATTGCAAACTATAGGTAGAAACTGCTTAATGATATTTTCCAATGTTTACTTATATATGTATCCAATATAACATCTCTACTTAATTGACTCGTTTGAACTATGGATAATAGTTGCTTCAATCAAATCAAGAAACATTATTTATCATTGTACAACATATAATTATGAGTAAATGAATTAATACAATGCAATCAAAATGGTGTTGTAGCTAAAGCATTTAAACTCATCAAGATTCACTACAAATTCTTTTAGATAGCATAAAAAAGCAAATTTTTTGTATTTGAAACTATATAAACAGTATAATACAAGAACGAGATCATAACATGGAAAGCAAATAGAGTACAAATGACATCTTAGTACTATGTAGCATGATTAATTTTCTTTTTTAGTTTCAATGAAGTACAAAATTCTAAGTTAATAAATTTTACAATCATAAAATTTTCAATTAAAATAAACACAAGCTGAATTCCAAATCATATTACATGAAAAAATAACTACTTGAACCATAACTGCTGGAATGTAGTCAACAGATCCCTAGAGTCAAGAACAATAGGAGAAAGTTCATGAGAATTAAGGTTATTGACTTAAATAAAGAGATAATACCTTGGCCGAGGAGGAGAAAATGAGAAAATTGCTTTTCTGATTATTTTAGAAAGTGACAACATTATCTCAAATTGTACTTTGATCAGAGACAGAATCTCTGAGATCTACTAAGGAAAACAATACAATTAGTCAATTTTTGGAATTAGAAGTATCAAAAGGCAAACTATATGGAGTTCTTGAATAAACCAATCATCAGAAAAAAAAAAAAAAAACTACAATCGAAGAAGACAAACCCAAAGAACTCACCTCAATTTAAAGGAAAAGCTATGCATTCCACCAAATATTTAATAGCCATAATAAAACCAAAGAGGTGAAACCGAAAAAGAAGAAAGGGTATCGGCTAAACATGGGGACATAAATATGATAATGATTGTTTAGATAATAATTAAGTTAATTAATTATAATTAAAATCCAATTATGTAAACATCCAATTAATTTCTTAACGGATGAAAAAGGTTTCAGGAAATTGGAAGGCTTGGATGTTAGTATAATAAATGATTAAAAGGACTTTTATGTAATTCTATCAAAACACAAGCTTTATTCAGTTGTACTTGATACTCAATTTGGCACCAATCATTGTAACATACCAAGCCTGCCCCTAACCTTAAATGTCTGAAAGGTTATATAAGTAATTAGAGTGAAATTAAAGCTATAATGACTTGTACTCAATGTTCCAATTACTCTTTAAACACTCTCACATTCCCAAAATAGCCTCATCCCTGCGGTTGAAATCTAATCCTAAACTCGTTCTTATATAGTATAAGGATACTACACATTTATGAAATAGGCATACCTTTATAATTAAAATTAAAATTTGATGTTTTTAGATATCATATATTTAAATAGATGAAAATTATTTTGAACACAACATATGAAGATAATTTTGTTAGAAAAAAATTCCCCTCCTTCTCTCCGCAGAAAAAAAAAATCCTAGCTCCATCACTGCTTTCTTGCTAAGTTCCTGGTATACTAATCTCATTGTGTATTGACCACTCTCACTCAATGTCGAAAAAGTATAGTCCTCTCTTCTTACAAGGCTTATACAAATGGACTTAGCCAAGTAGGTCTCTACCCGTGTGAGAGTTTCAAAATATTCTCTCTCTTGGGAATTGCGCCTTGTCTCCTTCTTTTGGGAGTTCAATGCCCTTTTTGAAATCTAGCAAGCTTCCAGAGTAGTAAACAACACTAAAAATTCAAAACAAATCCGACTTAAATATATCAAAGTGCATTGTTTGACAACATTAAATGGCAGTGTTAAAGACAAAGACAAAGATTCTCCCACGTGAGTTATGATTGGCTAGTAGAGAATGGAACAACCTAGCAAGGAATCCCACTTACTTGTTTCTATCTTGACTTCAACTTGGACAGGTATTTCAAAACTTTTTACCCAATAGATCCTGCCTTTTGGTGCTAGTACTTTTTTCTTCATGTTTTTTCTTGAGTACTTAAAAAAAAGGAGAAAAAGAAAAGATAGTTGAAAGTGCTTGTTTTTTCCTTTAGGAAACATAGGAATTTGTGGAAAATTGTTTCTGATTCCAGCTTTTCTTGGCCCCTTCTGTTTCCTTTGTTCTTAGCTTCTTAATCTTTATAGCCTTTTCTACTGTTAAGGTTCCCCAGTGGTGGCTTTCAACCAAAGTCGATTAGAGAACAATCAAGTTTTCCTTTTTTAAACATTGAGCCATCTTGTCTTGAACTTTTCTGGTAAAATCTGGTGTGTGACAATCCTAAAGAATCACTAAAGATGAGCAATGGCTGATGAAATTACAAAAATCTTGCAAAAATTTGCTCTATCTAGTAAGGATATGAACGAAACAGAAATTGATCTAGGAGATGTTGCACCTAGTGTTAAGAATGTGGGGAAAGGTTGGCAGAAAGAATAAAAAGAGAGAAGATTATCAACTTTGTTGGGATAAAAAATTTTGTCACCTTAGCCTGGAGGTATCCAAAAGAACTAAGGGTGGTGGAATTAGGTACAAATCTTTTCCAATTTTTCATCCCCAGTGAGAAAGATAGAGACAGAATCTTAAATGGAGGCCCATGGATTATTGACAATCAGATCTTGGTGTTAAGACAATGGTTTGAAGGTATTGAGGAGGAGGAAGCAGATTTCAACATTGGCCCATTATGGATTTAGGTATGGAACCTTCCTGTACATTGGATAACTAAGGAAGTGTGCAAAAAGATAGCCTCAGTTTTCATGAAACCAAAGAGGTCATAATACCTCGAGGAGGGGGAAAGGAATATAGGCATATTAAATTACTGGTTTTGGTAGACATCTCCCAACCACTAATGAGAGGTACCACTGTTAAGTTGGAAGGAAAGATGTGATGGATAAGCTTTAAATATGAAAAATGGCCAAATTTTTGCTACAAGTGTGGTAGAATAGGATATAATGAAAGAAACTATAAGGAAACAGTACTAGTGGAAAAATGTCAATTGAAAAATCAATTTGGTCTGTGGCTTAGAGTAGGAAGCGGTAAAGGGTCACTCCATAAAGAAATGGGAAAACAGATTGTTGCTAATAAATCTCCAAACAAGCAAAGATAGGGATTCAAAGATAAGGAATTGATTCCAAAATCATGTGGAAGGGAATTGATGAAGTGAGGACAAACAAGCAAAAATGAGACAGAAATCAAATTTCCAGGATAAAGTTCCTCAAGCAAACAGGGAGAGAAAGCCATGATAGATAAAGGAAAGACAATTGAGGATGAGGCCAACAAGAGCAGAACTAATCAAAAAGGAAATGAGGAATAGAAAACAAAAGCTACGGAGAGGAAAAGTTTGGGGAGGCTCAAGGACCAAGGTACAGAAAGGACTTTGGGACAAAGTGACAAGGAAATGGAAGGAGAGGATATGCAGGTGTCTCGGTGGAAAAGAGTAACCAAAAAACCACAAGGACCAAAAAGCAACTAAAATCACCAAATATCCTCCGACAACCACTAAAAGAAATTCAGAATATTGAGCATTATGGAAAATTCAGGAAAAAGGAAGTTTCAATTAGTGGATGAAGTTATGGTGGATGTGGAGGTGGTGAGATGATAGATAGAAGAGTGAGAATGGAGACAATTCAAGAAAAATGTACAAAAATAGGAAAGGGGGTGGAGACTAACCCATTATGGTCTCCAAAGGATAAATGAGATTACTAGTGTAGAATTGTCAAGATGTAGGAAGCCTTTTGACAATTCCCCAGCTGAACAAGGCTTGCAACCTCTTCTTCCCAAACTTGATTTTCCTTTGTGAGACAAAAAATAGACAACCTTTATGGAAAAAGTTATGAGATAGCTGAGATATGAGGAAAGTGTCATAGTAAAATCTATTAATAAGCTGGGGAAATGATTGTGATGTGGGATGTTGATGTTAAAGTAACGAAGGTGCTAACAACTACTTTTACCATAGAAGCACACATCTTGGATCCAGACAAAAACATGGATTGGTGGTTTATTGGTATTTGTGTCAACACTAGGGGTGGCAATTCGGGTCCAAATCAGGTTGGCGGGTCGGGTTCGGGTCAACCCGTCAGAAAATCTGTTGACCCGAACCCGACCCGCCAACCCGTGACAGGTCAGGTATGCTGACCCGAACCCGAAAATTTCAGGTTGGCGGGTCGACCCGAAATGACCCGAAACTTAATTTTAATTTATTAATTTATCACTGTAATTTCTAATAAAATTAATTTCTCACAAAACTAATTACATAATCAAGTAATAAAAATTTAAATAAATAATTCCAAACCAAATCTAAAATAAATTAAACACCGTAAAAGTGTTTTATCCCAAACAAAATATAAAATAAATTAAAACAGTATAAAAGTAAAAAATAATATAATATATTATTTGTCCAAATATAATAATTTCAACTTCACACAAATTAAATAAATTCATTTAGGATTAAGTAATTAATGGCTTTGAAAAAAAGAATAACTTAGTTTAGTTAGATAAAATTATTTTTATGTTTATTAAATTATTTTTAATTCGTAAACGGGTCATATCGGGTCATATCAGGTCACCACGGGTTGACCCGAAATCGACCTGTTTTCTTTTCGGGTTCATCGGGTCCAACCCGATTCTGACCCGAATTCCCAAAACCTCAACCCAAACCCATTAATTTCGTGTTAGGTTCGTGTCGTGTTTTCAGGTCGTGTCGAAAATTGCCACCCCTAGTCAACACTAATGACCAAACCAAGAGAAACCTGTGGAAAGTTATAGAAAGAAGGAAGGAATTGTAGGATACTACATAGATTATAGCATGGGACTTTAATGATATCACCTCGAATAGGGAAAAATGGGATGGAAGAAGGGAAGAAGAAAGTTTCAGAGAGTTTAATGACTTCATTAATAAGAATGAGCTGATTGATTTAGGGTTTGAAGGTAATCCTTAGACATGGAGCAATCATTGGTCATAGAAAGGGAGATTAAACAAAGACTAGACAGAGCCTTTCGAAATAGAGCTTGGAGCCATATGTTTGATAGAACGAAAGTTAGGCACATAAAGAATTTTGGCTCTGATCATAGTATGATTTTTCTGGACTCCAATCCCCAAGCTGAAAAGAGGAAAAAAAGATTTTTGTTTGACAGAAGATGGCTCAAAAAGGAAGGTATTGAACAGGTAATTAGGAGGGCTTGGGAAGAGGATCAGGATGGCTTACACATGTACAAAATGACTAGGAAGATTACAAACTACAGAGTGGCTATTCTAAAGTGGAAAAATAACTTCCAAGAAAATGCAAGGCAAAGAATAGAAGAACCAAAAAGCCGTTGGAGGAACTTAGAATGTCTAATAGCTTGGATAAAAAAGAAAGGATGAAAGAGATGAAGATCCAATTAAAAGAAGCTTACAGTAAGGAAGAACTTTTCTGGAGTTAGAAATCAAGAATTCAATGGTTGAAGGAAGGGGATAAGAGCACCCATTTTTTCCACTCCAATGAAAGGGCAGAAGAAGAAGAAACAAACTATAGAAAATCCAAAGAGAGGACAAATCTTGAGCCAACACATAAGATTAAATAGGGAAGGAGATGGACAACTACTTAAAAAAAATTTTCAACCAGTACGGGAGTGGACCATTTTGTAGTGATTATTGAAGGGATATCTGTGACAGCCCCACCTTCCCCTAAGGCGAACCAAAGGGGTTAGCGGACTGCCTGCCCAACTCTCGCCAGGACTAACGGTGCAGTTTAGAATGATCTATTGCGTTCCGGAACTTATAACGCGCGTAAACAAGTCAAAATGGCAAAATATCCCAAAATAAAAAAATGAAAATCCGGAGTCGGTTATGAATAGTAACCGACCCATCAGAACCCAACCAAATATCAAGCAAACATTCACATCTTGAAATTTAGCATTTACAAGCCAAAATGGCATATGAAAATTTCTCAAAATTAATACATGTACGGTTGCCAAAATAAAAGTGAAAACGGCCCCAATGGCACATTTAGGGTTTCAATTCATAAACTATACAAAAGAGATATTCATCTAGTTCATTCGGCAACCAATTATCAAAAGTCATTCCAAAAGCAGTCAGATTCCTGTAAGGAAAACAAAAGGAACGGGGTGAGCTAATTGCCCAGTGAGAATACTATCACTCAAGCAACCAAGTACATATAAGCATCAAACTTTTCATTCAATACATTAAAAGTAAGCAAAGGCACATATCACATGTGGTGATAAAAGGATACGGGTGGCTCTCAAGAGCCCTTTTCCCTCGTTTGTATTTCTTGATCGAACTTCATTGACTCTCCGTCAATTCAACAGTAACCAACCGTAGACTCCACTTTACTTCCATTCCTTCCACCCAACATACCCCTACCGGACCCGAACTCCAAACACTTGCACTTTGGTAGTACTCGAGTAAATCGGAATCGAGAGTCTCTCATACTACAAGATTCCATATAACATTTCCCCAAGGCACATCAATTGGCATGACCAAGCCCTCGCCGGCTCGATTCAATCAACTACCAATGGGGTTGAGTTTAAAGATAACAATTGTAGTCGTTGGATACTCGTCCAAACGACACCAAGCCATGTACTTTCATTTCATGTAACATGTCGTATAACATTCCAAGAACATGGTAAATAATAAGTGAGAGTGATAAAGTACGCTCTCACTTCAATCAATTCACATTCAATTCACTTCAAGCAATTCACATTCAAAGCCATATAGTAACACACAAGTGAGTAGTACACTCACCAAGCTTGCAAATGAGGTTTCATGCACTTCCGTCAAAAGAACGTCGTGCACCAACGTCACGCCCTAAAAGATGTAAACAAGTACAATGAGACTCGATAACGAGTCATAAACCAATGCCAAATACGACCCCAATAGGGTTCCATAAGCATATACAAGCATTAGAGAAAACCAGAAAATCCGGAAATGGATTTAGCTTTGCCCTGAAAAAAATAGTTTTTGACCTCTTTTTACGGTAATGGCACCCAAGGCACTACGATTACCGGATGAAGGTGTAAGATACACCGTTTCGAAGCTAAAAGACAGGGCTACAACATTACAGAAGGTCACTCAACCCAGTTTCGAGTGCAACCATGTCAAAAATGCAAGATACTACACCAAAACCGTAAAACAGATTCACAGAACGCATTCTAGTGGAAACATCATAAATCAGGCTATCCAAGTCCAAATCCAGAAATTCTAAAACCATCTGAAAGCTAAGAAACAGGGATACATTTCATCAGAAAGCCTCAACAACCAATTCGGAAGCAATTCCAGCCAAAACAACCAATTACATGCGCAATTCTTACATTCAAGTAAAACCAGGACAGCAAGGGTAATTTTGACTTTTCTCATTTTACGCTACTTTGATTGACCTGAAATTTTGTAGGCAACTCTAAAATGTCATTCCCTACAACTTTCATGTTTTAAGCTAAGGCCAATTCGGCCTCTAACTAGGAGCTACAAAATCGGGCAGAATGTTCCCAATAAAATCCTAACTTTCTACAATTTCTTCCAAACCAGAAATTGGTTGTAATTACCCACTTTTTCCACCTCCTAGAGTCCTTACACATCATTTCCAATCATCATAGATAGCCACACAATTATGTTCATATTAAAACAGAAAAAACACCAATAAATAGAAAACTTCACCAATTCAACCAAAACTCAAGATGTAATCCATAAAGTTTCATCTCATACCACCACTAATCATAAATTAGGCATCATTAGAGGAAGGAAAGTGGTTCTTTACAACCCACCTTAGAAACAAGAGAGAGAGAGCAATAGGTCCTCTTAGCTTTCCAAATAACTCCACAAATCAACTCACTAACACTAAGTGAAAAGGTTTTATGGAGAAATTACAAGATTAAATGGTTAGATTGTTGAACTTGAGCAAGATTGAAGCCAAAAACTTGAAGAAGTTTCTTTCTTTTGTTGCTTGAAGAGCCGGCCAAGATGAAGGAGAAAATGATGAATTTTTAGTAGTTTTTTGATTTATTTGGTCAATTGGTAAGACCATGAATAGTGTTCATAAAGTAAACCCACTCAAATGGTGACACTTGTCACCTCATTAATGACTTGCCTAACTTTTGTCTCTCTTATACCAATCCACTTAGCATCCTCTATTTATCTCTTAACACCCGGTAAATTAATTTCAGTATCCAAAACTTAACCTAATTGGCCGAATTTTTCGGAACTTTTCGCACTAGTGGGTCCCACGTCCGGTATACGCTCTTACTTTCTCAATATCTATTCGATACTAGAAAAATCGTCTAAAAATTATATCTGCTCCTTAAAATTATCTAGAAATTTTTTCTAAGTACGAAAATGCAGAAAACAAGCCATGAAAAATAATAAAACCTAGAAAATGAAAAATTACGGGTTCTCACACTCTCTCCCCCTTAAAAGAATTTCGCCCTCGAAATTTCTCACCTTAACTCACGAAAAGTTCAGGGTATTTCTTTCGCATCTCCTCTTCCACTTCCCAGGTAGCTTTCTCTACCCCATGATTTCTCCACAGTATCATTACTAACGGAATTTGCTTGTTTCTTAACTCTTTGACTTTCCGGTAAAGCACTTGGACAGGTTTCTCTTCGTAAGCAAGCGATTCGTCTACGTCGATCTCTTCTGGTTGTAAGATATGGGAGGGGTCGGGATAGTACTTCTTGAACATCGAGACGTGGAAGACGTCGTGAATTCGAGAGAGACTTGACGGCAGCTCTAGTCTATATGCTACCGCGCCTATCCTCTGCAGGATCCTGTAAGGTCCGACGAACCTCGGTTGCAATTTCTTTCCTCTACCCACCGTGACACTCCGTAATGGTGTAACCTTGAGGAAAACACGGTCTCCAACTTCGCACTCCAAATCTTTTCTTCGATTGTCCGCATAGCTCTTTTGTCGGTTTTGAGCTGTTTGGAGTCGTTGTCGTATCAATTTCACCTTTTCTCGAGCTTCCTCCAGCCAAGGAATAGTGGTTGGATCCAGTGCCTTCCTTTCACCAATTTCATCCCAGTAGATTGGTGATCGGTATTTTCGTCCATATAGTGCTTCATATGGAGCCATTTGAATCGACGAATGGTAGCTATTGTTGTATGCAAACTCTACTAAGGTCATGTGTTGACCCCAGTTGCCTCCAAAATCCAGAATGCAAGTTCGTAGCATGTCCTCGAGAGTTTGAATGGTTCGTTCCAATTGTCCATCCGTCTGAGGGTGATAAGTCGTGCTCAAGTTGAGTTTCGTCCCCAGGGTTTCTTGGAATTTTTGCCAAAATCGAGATACGAACCGTGGATCTCGATCGGAGACGATACTGACTGGAACGCCGTGTAGCCTTACGATCTCGTCCATGTACAGCTGGGCCAACTTGTCCATGGAATACTTTATGTTTACCGGTTGGAAGTGAGCCGATTTGGTTAACCGGTCGACGATTACCCAAACGGTATCGTGTCCTCATTGCGTTCGCGGCAAACCTGAAACGAAATCCATGGTGATGTTTTCCCACTTCCACTCGGGTATCTCAAGGGGTTGTAACAAACCCGATGGTTTTTTATGCTCTGCTTTAACTTGTTGGCAAACGAGACATTTTTGCACGTACAGAGCAATTTCCTTCTTCATATTGTCCCACCAATAGGTTCCTTTCAGGTCTTAATACATCTTGCTACTACCCGGATGGATTGTATACTTGGATCGATGAGCTTCCTCTAGAATCTCCGTTTTTAATGATTCATCCTTCGGCACCACTATTCGGTTTCGGTATTTTAAAATACCCTCAGGACCAAAATTGAAATCAGTGGTTTCTCCTTTTCCCACTTTCTCTCCCCATTTCTGCACCAGTGCATCTTCCTTTTGAGTTTCTTTAATCCTTTCCAAGAAGGTGGAAGTCACTTTAATATTGCCAAAAATCACCTTATGGCTCCCAAGGCAAGGTTTCCACTCGCAAACCGACTCGAGCAAATTCCACTTTTTAATCATTAATCCTGCTACTTGCGCCTTGCGACTCAAAGCATCGGCCACTACGTTCGTCTTTCCTGGATGGTAGTTAATAGTACAATCGTAATCCTCCAGAAATTCCATCCATCGTCGCTGTCTCATGTTTAGTTCCTTCTGTGAGAAAAGGTACCTAAGGCTTTTGTGATCGGAGTAAACCTCGAAGGTTACCCCATATAGGTAGTGTCTCCACTTTTTAAGGGCGAAAACAACGGCAGCTAGCTCCAGATCATGCGTCGGGTAATTTTGCTCATGAGGTTTCAACTTCCTAGAGGCAAAAGAGATCACATTACGGTTCTGCATTAGTACACAACCCAGACCTTCTCGTGATGCATCAGTATACACAGCATATCCGTCCACCCCGTTTGGTAAAACTAGCACTGGAGCCATGGTCAATCTTTTTTTTAATTCTTGAAAACTTGTCTCACTTCGGGCGTTCCATAAGAACCGACCATGTTTCTTCGTCAAATCGGTTAGAGGACCGGCTAGTTTGGAGAAGTTCTTGATAAAACGCCGGTAATATCCAGCCAGTCCTAGAAAGCTGCGGACCTCTGTGGGAGTTTCTGGTCTCTTCCAATTAGTCACAGCTTCTACTTTCGCCGGGTCAACTGAAATACCCTCTTGAGAAATTATGTGTCCCAGAAAAGCAATTTTCTCCAGCCAAAATTCGCACTTGCTGAACTTGGCGTACAGTTGGTGGTCTCTTAAGGTTTGTAAGACAATCCTCAAGTGCTACTCATGCTTTTCACGGGTCTTGGAATAGACCAGGATGTCATCGATGAAAACTACGACAAAGCGATCCAGGTAGGGCCTAAAAACCCTATGCATTAGGTCCATGAAGGCGACAGGAGCATTGGTCAGTCCGAAGGGCATAACTGCGAACTCGTAATGCCCATATCTCGAGTTGAAGGCGGTTTTCGGAATATCCTCCTTCCTGATTAATAACTGGTAATACCCTTGGCGGAGGTCCAGTTTCGAGAAGACCACCGGTCCTTGCAACTGATCGAACTCATCTATGTGGGGCAGTGGATACTTATTTTTCACCGTAATATTATTCAGGCCCCGATAATCGATACACATTCTCAACCCACCATCCTTTTTCTTCATAAAAAGTACAGGAGCTCCCCAAGGAGACCCACTCTCTTGAATGAATCCCCGTTCCAGAAGGTCCTGTAATTGTAACTTTAGCTCCTTGAGTTCAGCAGGAGCCATTCGGTATTGTGTTTTTGAGATAGGTGAGGATCCCGGTAGCAGGTCTATTTTGAATTCAATTTCTCTTTCCGGAGGTAAGGCTACTAATTCATCAGGAAACACGTCCGAAAATTCCTTCACTATAGGCACATCCTCCACTTTCAACTTATCCGTGGGGGTATTAATTAGAATGGCTAAAAATCCTTGCGCCCCTTTACTTAGCAATTTCCTAACCCGAATGCCCGAAATCAAAGCAGATGAGGCCAACCGACCCCTTATATCCAACCTTAAGGTCGCCTCACCAGAAATGCGGAATTCTACCACTTTTGTTTTACAATCCAGTTGGGCATTGTACCTGGCTAGCCAATCCATACCCAATATCACATCATACCCCTTAATGACCAAGCTTATCAAGTCCCCTAATAATCTCTTCTCTCCTGCCCACACTTCACAATCCCTATAAACCATACTAGTAACCAAACGTTGATTTCCCGTAGGTGTACTAACTTCTAGGTCATATGGTAAACTAGCAGGTTTTATATCGATGCCACACATGAAATCAAGGTTAACAAAGGAATGAGTGGCACCAGGATCAATTAAAACTTTGGCAAAACGGTGAAAAATAGGGATCGTACCTTCTACGACCTCTGAGAAATCTGAGACCTGTTGAGGTTCTAAGGAATATACTCGAGCTGGCACCTTAGGTTTCGCCTCATTCCCCTTATTCAGTCTCGAATTGGTCTTTGGCGTGGTTTGAATTCCCCTTCCGTCTTGCTTTAAGAGTGGGCAGGTAGCAAGCTGGTGGTCTGCGTTTCCGCAACACAGACATTTGCCTCCGTTCTTCCAGCAATTATCTTCGGAGTGATTCGGCTTTCCGCAGTAACCACAGGGCCCGCGGGACGCCGAACCTGAACCCTTTTGGAAGTTTCCGCCTTAGCCTCTCCCGGCTGGGCCACCCCTAGACTGAGCCCCTCTGCCGGAACCTGACTGTCGTCCACCTCCAGCTCCGCGTCCGAACTTGGAGGGAGTACCTTTATCCCCTTGTCCAGAGCTGCTTCCAGGAAAGTCCCGCTTCTTCGCCTGGAAGTTCCGGACTTGCAATCGAGCACTCTCTACCCTTTGAGCCTTTTCTACGACCTCGCTAAAAGCATTAATTTGAGCCACTGCGAGGTCCTTCTGGATTTCGACGTTTAGGCCCTGAATGAAACGCTTAATTCGCCGTTGCTCCGTCATGATCAGCTCAGGCGTAAATTTAGACAGGCGGGTAAATTGACTCTCGTATTCCGCCACCGATTGAGCCCTTCGGCGGAATCGAATAAACTCATCTTCCTTCCTCTCCTGAACTAGAGGAGGGAAGAATTTCGCGTTGAATTCCCTAATAAAATTCACCCAAGTCCTGGGCGTTCGTTCTCGTTCCCATTTTTGTCGTATCACGTTCCACCAGGAACGGGCCGCCCCTTCTAACTGGAATACGGCAAAAGTCACCTGCCGTTCATCGGTGTAGTGCAAGGCCACAAAAATATCGACCATCTTCTCGAACCATCTCTCGGCAACATCCGGATCTGGCCCCCCAATAAACTTGGGTGGAGCAAACTTTTGAAACGTTCGAGAGCTCTATCTTCGCTCTCGATGTGGTTGCCAGGGTTTCCGGGGTTAGGGTTTGGGTTCTGGCTTTGTTGCTGCACTACTTATGCCAGCAAGTTAGTCATTTGCTGCATAGTGGCAGCAATTTGCACATTGGGGTCAGGGTTAGGTCCAGTAGAGGTTTCCCCAGTACCCTATCCGGTGTGGGTTGTCTATATCCACGCCCACGTCCCCGTCCACTACGTGTTCCTTCCATAAACTTTTACTTTATCTAGGCAATGGTACTAAACCAATATAAAACAATGCATGTAAGTAAAACCCAAAACCTTTCCAAACAGATATATACATTCCAAGCAAGGCAAACAGCACACATATTAACAATCAGTCAAGTCAAGTTCAGTCAAGTCGAGTACAAACATGGACAATCCCCAAGGGAATGGCCTCAACAAAAGAAATATACACGTAGCTAATCTAAACGTACAAAACGATTAGCTAAGGCCCTTCTCCCTATCCATCCTATATACAAAACCAAAACTATCCAAAACAAACCCTAGGAGTCCTGACCTAGTCCGATGACGAGCTATTAGACCCACCCGACGGAGTGGATCCAACCCAGTCTCAGGCCCCGCACATGAGTCCTCGTCACTCACGACCCTCGACCACATCCGCGCAAAGGTTCAGGATCGATGCAGCTCGAACCTTCACCTTGCGAGCTCGTTTAGTCTCGCGCTCTTGGACTTCCCTAAGCTGAGCGCAGAGGTCATCAACTCTATCCTCTGCCTCAAGTACGTCGTCCTTCAAACCCTCAATGCGCTCGGCCTGTCTCTCATTGGCCGCCCTAAGCTGGGTCACCTCGGCCTCAAGTCTCGCATTCTCTCCGGCCAACTCCTTACGCTCCTCGGCCACGGCAAACACTAGAGCGTTAGGGTAAGCATACTTATGTCTACACTCACACCGTCGGAGACGGTTAGACGGGCTCCAACGCACGACGGCCCCTCCTGGCCGTATCTGGTATGGTATCACGGGGAGCGCTCCACGAGGTCTCTCGCCCGGAGGACTATCACTAGGCTCACCCTGTCCGGCCATCCTACACCAAAAGAGCAATTAACCATAAATAAGCTTAAAGGCCATAAAAAAGAACCCTCAAATCGAGCATTTCTATTACACCCAGACTAATTCAAACCTAGGTTCTGATACCACCTGTGACAGCCTCACCTTCCTCTAAGGCGAACCAAAGGGGTTAGCGGACTGTCTGCCCAACTCTCGCCAGGACTAACGGTGCAGTTTAGAGCGATCTATTGCGTTCCGAAACTTATAACGCGCGTAAACAAGTCAAAATGGCAAAATATCCCAAAATAAAAAAATGAAAATCCGGAGTCGGTCATGAATAGTAACCGACCCGTCAGAACCCAACCAAATATCAAACAAACATTCACATCTTGAAATTTAGCATTTACAAGCCAAAATGGCATATGAAAATTTCTCAAAATTAATACATGTACGGTTGCCAAAATAAAAGTGAAAACGACCCCAATGGCACATTTAGGGTTTCAATTCATAAACTATACAAAAGAGATATTCATCTAGTTCATTCGGCAACCAATTATCAAAAGTCATTCCAAAAGCAGTCAGATTCCTGTAAGGAAAATAAAAGGAACGGGGTGAGCTAATTGCCCAGTGAGAATACTATCACTCAAGCAACCAAGTACATATAAGCATCAAGCTTTTCATTCAATACATTAAAAGTAAGCAAAGGCACATATCACATGTGGTGATAAAAGGATACGGGTGGCTCTCAAGAGCCCTTTTCCCTCGTTTGCATTTCTTGATCGAACTTCATTGACTCTCCGTCAATTCAACAGTAACCAACCGTAGACTCCACTTTACTTCCATTCCTTCCACCCAACATACCCCTACCGGGCCCAAACTCCAAACACTTGCACTTTGGTATTACTCGAGTAAACCGGAATCGAGAGTCTCTCATACTACAAGATTCCATATAACATTTTCCCAAGGCACATCAATTGGCACGACCAAGCCCTCGCCGGCTCGATTCAATCAACTACCAATGGGGTTGAGCTCAAAGATAACAATTGTAGTCGTTGGATATTCGTCCAAACGACACCAAACCATGTACTTTCATTTCATGTAACATGTCGCATAACATTCCAAGAACATGGTAAACAATAAGTGAGAGTGATAAAGTACGCTCTCACTTCAATCAATTCACTTCAAGCAATTCACATTCAAAGTCATATAGTAACACACAAGTGAGTAGTACACTCACCAAACTTGCAAATGAGGTTTCATGCACTTCCGTCAAAAGAACGTCGTGCACCAACGTCACGCCCTAAAACATGCAAACAAGTACAATGAGACTCGATAACGAGTCATAAACCAATGCCAAATACGACCCCAATAGGGTTCCATAAGCATATACAAGCATTAGAGAAAACCAGAAAATCCGGAAATGGATTTAGCTTTGCCCTGAAAAAATAATTTTTGACATCTTTTTGCGGTAATGGCACCCAAGGCACTACGATTACCGGATGAAGGTGTAAGATACACCGTTTCGAAGCTAAAAGACAGGGCTACAACATTACAGAAGGTCACTCAACCCAGTTTCGAGTGCAACCATGTCAAAAATGCAAGATACTACACCAAAACCGTAAAACAGATTCACAGAACGTATTCTAGCGGAAACATCATAAATCAGGCTATCCAAGTCCAAATCCAGAAATTTCAAAACCAGCTAAAAGCTAAGAAACAGGGATACATTTCATCAGAAAGCCTCAACAACCAATTCGGAAGCAATTCCAGCCAAAACAACCAATTACAGGAGCAATTCTTACATTCGGGTAAAACCAGGACAACAAGGGTAATTTTGACTTTTCTCATTCTACGCTACTCCGATTGATCTGAAATTTTGTAGGCACCTCTAAAATATCATTCCCTACAACTTTCATGTTTTAAGCCAAGGCCAATTCGGCCTCTAACTAGGAGCTACAAAACCGGGCAGAATGTTCCCAATAAAACCCTAACTTTCTACAATTTCTTCCAAACCAGAAATTGGTTGTAATTACCCACTTTTTCCACCTCCTAGAGTCCTTATACATCATTTCCAATCATCATAGATAGCCACACAATCATGTTCATATTAAAACAGAAAAAACACCAATAAATAGAAAACTTCACCAATTCAACCAAAACTCAAGATGTAATCCATAAAGTTTCATCTCATACCACCACTAATCATAAATTAGGCATCATTAGAGGAAGGAAAGTGGTTCTTTACAACTCACCTTAGAAACACGAGAGAGAGAGCAATAGGTCCTCTTAGCTTTCCAAATAACTCCACAAATCAACTCACTAACACTAAGTGAAGAGGTTTTATGGAAAAATTGCAAGATTAAATGGTTAGATTGTTGAACTTGAGCAAGATTGAAGCCAAAAACTTGAAGAAGTTTCTTTCTTTTGTTGCTTGAAGAGCCGGCCAAGATGAAAGAGAAAATGATGAATTTTTGGTAGTTTTTTGATTTATTTGGTCAATTGGTAAGACCATGAATAGTGTTCATAAAGTAAACCCACTCAAATGGTGACACTTGTCACCTCATTAATGACTTGCCTAACTTTTGTCTCTCTTATACCAATCCACTTAGTATCCTCTACTTATCTCTTAATACCCGATAAATTAATTCCAGTATCCAAAACTTAACCTAGTTGGCCGAATTTTTCCAAACTTTTCGCACTAGTGGGTCCCACGTCCGGTATACGCTCTTAATTTCTCAAAATCTATTCGATACTAGAAAAATCGTCTAAAAATTATATCTGCTCCTTAAAATTATCTAGAAATTTTTCCTAAGCACGAAAATGCGAAAAACAAGCCATGAAAAATAATAAAACCTAGAAAATGGAAAATTACGGGTTCTCACAATATCACACACCATCACAAACCAAATAAACACTGACCTTACCAAGCCAATAGATGATAAAGAAATCCAAGAAGCTTTATTTTGCATGAACCCGAACAAATCACCTAGCCCTAATGGAATGGCACCAGTGTTTTTTTAGAAATTTTGGCACATTGTTAAACCTGACATTATCAAAGCCATCAAAAGTTTCTTTCACTCTAGCTTCGTGTTGAGAGCTGTAAACCATACCATAATTTCTTTAATCCCTAAGGTTGAAAGCCCTGTAGATGTCAAACAGTTTAGACCTATAAGTCTATGCAATGTTCTTTACAGGATTATTTCTAAAATCCTTGCAAATAGGTTGAAAAATGTTTTAGATAATTGCACTAGTAAAAATCAAGCAGCCTTTGTGCCTGTTAGACAAATTTTAGATAATGCTATACTGTCTCATGAGTACATGCACTATATCAAAAACAAAAGGCAAGGATCTCAAGGTTTCATGGTTTTGAAATTAGATATGTCTAAAGCTTTTGATAGGGTGGAATGGAGTTATTTGAAAGCAATCATGACAAAGATGGGCTTCTGTGCCAAATCGATTAATTGGATCATGGCTTGCATCTCAATAGCTTCTTGTTCTTTCAGCATAAATAGGGAATCAAAAAAATATGTCATACCCACTAGAGGGATCAGGCAAGATGATCCATTATCACCTTACTTGTTTCTCCTAGTCTCTGAAGGCTTCTCAAACCTATTGGCTCAAGCAGAAGGAACAAACAACTGACTGGAATCAAAATTAGCAGAAATGGTCCATCAATAACTCATCTTTTCTTTGCTGATGACTCTTTGATTTTTTGCAAGGTAGAAACCAATCAAGCAAAAAAAGTAATGAGAATCCTAAAGATGTATGAACAAAGATCAAGTCAAATGATCAACATGGACAAGTCATCAGTGATATTCAGCAAGAATATGGATTTAGAAAAGCAAAGAGAAATCTATAAAAGATTGGGGAACATTCAAGTGCTAAAACAAGGGAAGTACTTGGGATTGCCTATAGTTATCACAAGAACTAAGGAACATGCTTTTGGCTTCATCAAAGAGAACTACCAGAAAACTGTTAACAGTTGGAGGAACAAAATGCTAAGCCAAGAAGGGAAAAAGATTCTCGTGAAAGAAATCACACTATAGCAATACCTATGTATGCAATGTCATGTTTCAAACTTCCATTGAAACTATGTAGAGAGATAAATGCAATGATGTCAAATTATGGTGGGAAGAAGAGAAAGGAAAAGGAAAAATTCACTAGTGCTTCTGAAAAAAAAAAAACAACTATGAAGGATGATGGTGGGCTAAGGTTCAAGGAGCTGCAAAGATTTTATAAAGCATTGCTAGGAAAATAGGTATGGAGACTACTAACCTGTCCAAACCTTCTAGTCAGTAAAGTTATAAAAGCAAAGTATTAGCCAAAAGAATCACCTTTGAGTTTCAAAGCAAAGAGTAATTCATCTTAGAAATGGCAAAGTTTAATGGGAGTCAAAGAAGAGGTAAATAAGGGGCTTAGAAAAAAAATTGGAAATAGAAGAAGTACAAGAATCTGGAAAGATGCATGGATACAGGATTGGAAGGGGGGAAGTTAAATTCTCCTAAGCCTCAAGGTTGCAAGCTTAACAAGATGGATGAACTGATCTCAAATTTCAAATGGAACAGAACACTAATCTTTAGGACTTTTGGCTTAAATGAAGCTGGAAAAATCCTTAAAATACCTATAATCCTAGCAAGAAAACCAGACAGCTACTTTTGGAGCCACAGTAATAAAGGGCAATATACTATTAGATCAGCATATGAAGCAATGACCAGAGAAAAGAGACAAGGAAAAAAGAGCCAACAATGAGGGTGAGACAAGCTTTGCAGGAGAGAAAGAAAGAGCTTGGAGACAACTATGGAAAATGAAAATCAAGTAGAAACAATAATTGTTCATCTGGAAATGTCTAAATCATGTATTACCAGTTAGAGAAACTATCTTTAGAAGGACTGGAAAAGAAGAAATGATTCGCAAAAACTGTGGTAAGGATGCTGAGACATTGGAACATCTTTTCTTTCAATGCAGAATGGCAGGAAATATATGGAAAATGCCCCCCCTCCAATGGGATGGTTTATCTGAGCACATAGGAAAATTCAAGAATTAGTGGACAAAGCTTATGAAAGCTAGAAACAGAAAGGATGGCATTGAACATATAGCTTTGACAGTTGACATACTGTGGCAGATATGGAAGGTTAGAAATGACAGGGAGTTCAAAGACAAAGAGAGGCACCCAATGGAAGTAATTCAAAAAATAATAAATGATTGGGAGGAATACAGTCAAATTCAACATAGACCAGCACAAGTGAGCATTTCAGAAACAGAAGCAACTTTAAGACAGGAACAAAGGGTTGTACAAGAAGAAAATATACTAGAAATAGGTATGGAAGTAGGACAACACAAAGAAGGTCAAAACATGGGGATAGGGATCTTTGCTGTAAACAAGCTGAACTAGTTACAAGCAACATGGAAATTGAGGGAAAGCAGTACTGGCTCGATGATCCTGGACTACTTGTAGGCCATTAAATCGGCTTTGAGTAAGAGCAAGGAACAAGGGTGGGAGTTTGTCAAAGTCTATATATCATGCATCCAAGTCCTAAGTCTAATTGGAAAACCATCCTCAAGTGACATTAGAATTTCTGCATATCTGGACGACATCAAAGACTTTAACTCAATGTTTAGGAAATGCTCATTTGACCATATTTTGAATAGAATAGACTAAGTAAAAGGTTGAGCAAACTAGCTCAAAACATAGTTCTTGATAAGGAATTCTTAGATTCTCATTGTTTTAGTACACTTTTGTATAGCTCAATACAAGTCCCTGGTCACAAAGTGTATTTTACTTTCTGTCATTAATAAAATCTTATATCGTTTCAGGGGGAAAAAAAAAAAAGCAAGGCTTAAAGGTATCTTCAAGATGTTTGCTGCATCCTTGTTGAAGGTTTTGAATATCAGGGGTCTATTCCACCTATGATTCACAATCAATTCTTCCACTTTCAGTAGGCTGTAGTTCAGAGGCCTACAAGTAGTAGGCTTTCCTTCCTGATTTCCTGGGATCCGCTTGTCTTCCCATATTCTAATACTTCTTCCATTTTCCACCTTTTTCTTGGTTCCTTTCTCTACAGACCAATTTAAGAATACGTCTCAAGTTTTAACTTCACTAAAATTTAAGAATACGTTGTATGAAACGAGCAAACTGCACATATAACTCCAATGATTACAAACAAATTTGCATGTATGATTAAAATTAAATTGCAGTTAAACCATAGTTATTAAACCCGGTCCAGGGAGGAACCTGGTGAAAGAGGTGGGTCAACGGGTTACTGGTTCAACCAATAGGTGAGTGATCCAACCGGTGGGTCACTAGTTATACTTAAATATTATGTCTCATAATTTTTATATGGTTGAAACTATAATAAACTATGTTATAGTAAATATTCAGTTAGTCCAATTTATTATAGAATTATTAATTCTTATCAGAATTAGCAAAACCTAAATTTAATTAGTAATCCACCAAACTTCAAGTATAAAATTTTATCTAAGTGTAATTATCTAATTTATTTACAAATTTTAAGTACAAAAGGTTATTAAGAATAATATTTGTATTTAAAATGAATTGTGTAATATGTTATTTTTTGAATCCATTTTATAATTTATAGAATTTAGGGAATAATAAAATTTTATTAAAAGATTCCAAAATAATTTTGTTTTGAAGAAATAAAATAAGAATAAAAGTCTAATATATAATATAGAAGGAGTAAATAAGTGCCAAATGCGCAGTTGGACTAGTGGTGAATGCACTAGTGGTGGTGAATGTACTTAGACTTCGAGGTTCGAATCGACATTGGAATATCTTCTACAATTTTTTAACCAAAATTGGGTTCCTTACAAAACCGTCCGGTTCAACCGAGTTGAACCGGTTGAACCGCCAGTCCGTTGAAAAGTCAACGGATTTCTTGCATAAACGATCCAATTACAAATTCAATCCGGTTTCATGGCTAGTTCATCGGGTTGAACGGTTGAACCATCGGGCCGAATCGGGTTTAATAACAATGAGTTAAACTACAATAGTATTTCTATCATTTTATAAATTATTAAAAATTTTGGCATGCAATATAAAGCTTTAAAGTTAATTATATGCGTAATGTGAGATACAAAATTTGCTTGAGGCATTAAATTTGGAGAGATTTTTTTTCTGAAATTCTTTGAATTTTGGAGTCTGTGAAAAAAAAAACTCTACCTCGAACAAAGAGCATAATTAAAGAAAAAAAAATCAAATAATCCTCTATCCAAACACACTCATACATTCTAAACTTCATTTTTTAAGCAAATTATTTTCAAAAGAAAAAGGAATAAGAAAAAAATTAAATTTTCATATCAACATCTTTCCAAACATACTCATACATCCTAAACTTTATTTTTAAAGCAAATTATTTTCAAAAAGAAAAATGAATAAGAAAAAATTAAATTTTAATATCAACATTCAACAACCAAGATGGAGCCACATAAAATCGCTGCCCAATGCGGACGCATAAAATCTCGTCCCATGATTTAAGTATCAACTCTGGGACGGCGTGCTAGTTTTTGCAATGGCTGGAGCGACCTGGCTCTACTCTTCCCCATTTTCTAAAGCTCTACTGTCGAAGCTTCCCGGCACCGCCACCATTGCTCCCTCCATTTTCCGCCGTCTCCACCGCTTCACTCCGACAAATCCCTTCAACTATTCTTCGACATCCCCTCATAAACCTCCCGGAATGGCAGCAGGTGTTCGTGCTCAGGCCAGAAGAAGCTTCTCTTCTTCTTCCAAAGTAAAAGAGGACGAATTTGCCTCTGGTAAGCATCCCCAACTCGAGCCATGTTTTCTATGTTTCTAGTTTTCCCCTTAAATTTTATGCATTTCTAGCTTATACCCACGAAATTGTATGCTTATTTCTGTTGTTAGCAGTGGCTGATTTGCAGTTTGAGGCACCCCTTAAAATTGTGGAATATCCAGACCCGATATTGAGAGCAAAAAATAAAAGGATCAGTACGTTTGACCATAACTTGAAGAAGTTAGTAGATGAGATGTTCGACATAATGTATAGGTAAAGAATTTGGCTTTTTTAGCAGAAAATTCTCTGAATTTGTTGCTGTTTTAGTGGGTTTCTTGAGTTCTTTGCTGAATTGTTGAGATTTTAGGAACCGGTAAAAATAGTTATTGGTTTTCCTTTTTCGTTAATAGGACTGATGGGATTGGGCTTTCAGCACCCCAGGTGGGAATTAATGTTCACCTTATGGTGTTTAATCCGGTTGGTGAACGTGGGGAAGGAGAGGAGATTGTTCTTGTGAATCCGAAAGTTAGTAGATATTCGAGGAAAATTGGTCCTTATAATGAGGGCTGTTTGTCCTTTCCGGCGATTTATGCTGATGTTGAGGTATGTGTTCATTTAAGTTTGTTGAAGGTAATAATGCAATTGTGTTTTCCTACGAGATTTTAATTGCTCTTATTGTTTTTTGTTTGTGTAGAGACCGGACTCTGTGACAATCGATGCACAGGACATTAGTGGCAAAAAATTTGCATTTAACTTGACGGGACTTCCTGCAAGGGTGTTTCAGCATGAATATGATCATCTTCAGGTAGTCTTGTTTATGCATATGTCCCTGTAATTGGTTCAGAAAGAGCCTGAAATATTATGTCCAAATGTTCACCATTGATGGTCTGTGAAGTTGGGATGAGATGAGATGGATATCCATCATAATTGTGAAAAAGCTGAGCTTTTCGCATCCCAGTAGTTCATTAGTTTATTGCCGTCATGAGCTTTGAACCTGTAATTTGGTTAACTTACTCATTACTGTTGTTTGGACAACTTCGACCACAAAATTGTGACCCGGAAATGTACCAAATTCTCATTGTTTATGGCTTAAAAACTACAACTGACTGCCCATGTTGACGGGCCAATCAGCAATACCATTCTGGTCTTCACATTGCATGCCTGTTTTCAATTGCAAACAAAATATACTGAGTGGTTAATCTAGTTTAGGAGTATTGTTTGACTCAAAGATGGTGGTTACCTTGACCATGGAGGCAAGGACACTAAGCTTCATTTTCTGCTTCTTTCTAGTTTATATCCTAAATTACATTCTGCTTTGCAGGGAATACTTTTCTTTGATAGAATGACAGACGAAGTTCTTGAAAGTATCAGTGCGGATTTACAGGTGAATAGTCAATAGAGTTATTACATATTCCAATATTTACAGAATATTTGTTGAATGTGGATATCTTTTTTTGTTTAACCTTTTAGCTTCAACTAGCCTGGGATGGCAGAAATAGATTGTATATTATAATTTCTACTTGCACAGGCCTTGGAAAAGAAATATGAGGGGAGAACTGGATTGCAAAGCCCTGAAAGAATAGATGCTCGAAGAAGAAGGAAGACTGCTATTGGGTTTG
This sequence comes from Coffea eugenioides, assembly GCF_003713205.1. Classification (NCBI taxonomy): domain Eukaryota; kingdom Viridiplantae; phylum Streptophyta; class Magnoliopsida; order Gentianales; family Rubiaceae; genus Coffea; species Coffea eugenioides. The sequence goes on along the minus strand of NC_040044.1, from coordinate 33,968,505 downwards.
GAAAATCACGATAGGCTTGGTATACTTAGTTAGGTTCACAGATTTTGTATTACCATGTAGCTGATTTTGGTATTTTGATGCCACAAATTCCCTATTTTTTGTTTTTCCTTTTTCTTTAGGAAAATATAGTGTGCATTCTGGATTTAGTTCTGTACCAACCGCACCTTAACAATATGTTGTGCAATTCAGAGATACCTGTTTGTATTGTCAACAGATCGTGTATATACTATTCTTTTGATTTTCCATTTTTCGATCCTTCATCACACTGCTTCAAGTAATTGAGAATTTGCTGTGTTGGTGGCTGTCAATTTGAAATGGCATGCAAATTAAGAAATTTGAGCAAGACAAACACCGTATTGTTAGTGTCATTAACTCTTGCCTGAATTATGTAGCTACATTTCATCTTTGTGTAAGATTTCTCTTCTCTGAATTTGTCCATCTGAAACACTTCCTGCTGGTATTTCCTAACATTGTGGAGTGGTACCCTGTGGCAGGATGTTTGTTTAGATAGGACAGCAAGTTTATTAAGGTACCCAGTTTAAGTGCTGTATTTTTACCGTCCACTGTCATTCACTTCTCTAAATGTTCACCATAAAGGCTTAACCACTGGATACATAATATTAATTCATCAACCTTTCACCCTTTGATGGAGCAGATGTGCTTGGCAAGTGTTAGTAATGCTGTCTCTTTTTGTAAATTCTTTTGCCAAAAAAAAAACCCTGCATTCTTGCTCTAATACTGTATTTTTTTGCTTCAATTTAAGCGTCTCATTATTTATATTTTGCTTCACTTTATGCGTTAGAACTGAACGAAGGGGGTGCACTTGGTGATCATGATGAGCTAAAGCCATTGCAGAAAGTTTTTGTTTGATACCACGTATTTGCTGACCTCCTTGGCTGCTTTCTCATTTTGCCAAGCATTTCTAAATGCATGATCTAAAATTGGTAATGACGAGTAAGAGGTGTTGGGTTAATTTCACTTTACACCTCTCAACTGTACTCGAATTTTTATTTTGATTTCTAAACTTTAAAATGAAACACTTTAATTCCTAAAATATAAAATTTGTACCACTTTAGTGCATAATATATAGGGTTATTATCACTTTACCGCCTTAACATTTAGTGCTACTATTAATTTCCCCCCTTAACGTTATCTTTTAGTCACTTTACCCTCAAAACTAACGGTCAAACTTAACGGAGTTTGTTAATTAAAGTGAAAAGACATATTTAATCCTTAAAATTATTATCACTTTACCACCATAAAATATAGTCTCATTATCAATTTATCCCCTAGAGTTATTTTTTAGACAATTTATCCTACCATTAAACTAACTTAGTAAGTTAAAAAATTTTAGAAGAAAATACCCTCCTCTTTGCATAATAAAAATAATAAAAAATTTAGAGTGACTCTTCTCCTTTTTAGTATCAAGAAAAAAAGTCAAAGTATTAATTTCTTTCTTCTTGACAATCTTATTAATATTGAAAAAAAATTGAAAGATGGAGAGGAGGAGGGGGATGGGGAGAGAGAGAGCTTAATTCTTTTCTAAAAATTACAAATAAAAAGAATTAAATACTTTTCTTATTTTAAAATTATTCACTTTTTTCTTTAACCACCAAATTCCAATCATAATCTCGACAACCTTAAAATAATACAATATTGTTAGACTTTTCTTTATTTTCTTTTTTTGGCAAAATCTAATTTTTTGTCTCCTTCTTTCCTATCTCTTTTTCTTTTCCTAGTATTAATAAATGTGAAAAAAAGAAATTTGAGAAAACCCTTTTATTTTTATGTTTGTCGATCTCTTAAAGTGAAAAAAAGGAAGAATAACCATTCCAACTTTTTTATTTTTAATTATATATAAAAAAAGGATAAATATATTTAAAAAATTTTGACCATACTAGTTAAATTAACGATGAGGTAAAATGCCTAGAAAATAATGTTAGAAACTAAAGTGATTGTATCACTATAACCTAAATGAATAAAGTGATGATAACAATGCAGTAATGCTATAAAATAAAAGGATATTTTTGTCCAAAATTTCTTAACATGCTGAATTGAATTACTTATGGGGGTAAAGTGACTAAAAGATAACGTTAGAAGATAAACTGATAGTAGTGATATAGTTTAAGGGGGTAAAGTGATAATAATCCTAATATATAAAATTTAATTCACTTTAGGCTCAATTTGGGAGTTTAGGATAGAAAAGAGAAGAAGGGAAAACTTAAGTTACGAGAGAAGAGAAGAGAAGAGAAGGTATTGTTATGTTAATTGGGAGTTTTGAGAATTAGTGGAATGATTTTATATATGAAAGTCGTTAAATATTTGTTTAAGACCTTTTTAAGAATAAAATAGGTATTTTAAAAAAATTTCACAAGTTTCCTCTAACTTTCTCTCCATTTCTCTCCAATTTGAGAGGAAAAATTTTGCCTACCATTCATCCTCCAATTTTCTTTCTTTTCTTTCTTAATAAAAACTCACAAACAAAAGAAAATCAAACTTACTCTTCTTTCCCTTTCTTTTCTGTCCAAATTCTCAACTCCCAAATGAAGCCTTAGTTCTTAAAGTCTAAAATTTGCTCCGCTTAGATATAAAATTTGTTTCACTTCCATCAACAATTTTACTTAAAAGTGATAACCTTTATATTTTAGGTACTAAAGTGTTTTCATTTTAAAATTTAGAGATTAAAGTGAAAATTCGAATATAGTTGAAGGGTGCAGATGAAATTAACCAAAAGGCGGCTTACCAAGACATTTTTGTTTGCAGGTCAATGGAAACCAAATCTATAGTATATTTATTTCATTTCATGAAAGTATGCCACTCATTTCATATTTCATAGTATAACAAAGAACTTTAAATAATCCTACATGATCCATTTACATATAACAAAGTACAATTTTCAATGAGAAAACACATATTTAATATTTTAGAAAAACACATAATGGTAAGAACCACCTACGTCAAACTGCTCAATTGAAGGGATTCTTAATGTATTCTTTAACTTGTTTCAAATCTCTAACCTATTACATAGATACCTTAATTAGTTCATATATCCTATCCTTAAAGTGCTCATTCTATCTTGGATAACCTTAGAAAACATGGCTAAACATTTTTGTAGAGAGTATCTGATGAGTTTCCTAAAATGGAAGGTTTCCTTTTTTAAAAAAAATTTCCTAATTTAGAAAGTTTTCTTTTTTTTTTTTTAGAAAAAGCCATAATTTGGTTATCCATATAATAAGCATTATTTATCTATTTATTCATTTATTTATACATTAACTTAATTGCTTATTTGTTTATTTATTTGTTCATTGTAGAAAAGGCTCATCTTAGTTAAAGTCAATTTAAATTTGGGTTTGGACTTAGAGTTGAGTCGAACCATAAAAATATATTTCTTTTTACTTGATTTGGACTTAGAAAAAAAATGTTAAACCCTTGATATTAATATTGGGTTTATTTATTAAAACTTTAGTTATTAAATTAAAATTTGGGTTTCAAGACTCGCTTAAAATAGACTCGTATTGAAAATATTTCACTATTGTTCTTAAGCTCTATAAAACAAAAGTCCATTTTATTTAATTGGATAAGTTTAGTTGGGCCATAAAGTTATTCTTTAAATATATTATATGGCCCATTCTTTAAATATATTAGTTGGTTTTATCTAGGGGGGGTGGTAATAACAAAATCATAGTCCAATTGCTTTTGGCCGAACCTACTTCAGTCAATATTCACCCTAAACCGCAAAATTTAAGGTGTAAGCCCAACAACTACTTAGCCCACTCCATAATAATCCAACCTATCTCTAAATTTTTCTTGTTTTCTGATTCAACCCCACCAGTTTCCCTTCATTCAACTAAGGCCCAAAACAATTACCATTATTTCTAAATTCTACCCCAAAATTTGCAAAACCAAAATTAAGTTTTCTTTATTCTACCAAGAACATTTAAATGAGAATCAACACTAATTATGGCATAACATATCCATTTTTCTATAAATGTAAACATTGAAGTAGATTAAATATAATAACAAAGTGAATGATACATGTAAATAAAATAATTTTAATTTATAAAAAAAAAACCTAGTTGATCAAAATTTGATGCTAAATCCCCTTTAAGATTGTCCATATTTCTTTCTTCTCCCACACTTCAGTATTCTTAATTTGGTAAGGGCTTTCTAGGATACGTAAGTTTATCAAATGAAGATGAAGAGGGAAGTTACGTTACTTGTTGAGGAGAAAATAGATTATATGGAGTCAATTAACTAACCTGCAGGAGTACGATTTAGTTAACTATCCCATTATCTGGTAGTGGTTGAGTAGAAATAAGTTGTTGGGAATAAATTCTTCAAAGGCATAAATAGATTATTAATTTGTTGTTCAGTAATAGAATATCATATTTTTAGTTTCTCAAATAGTTTCCAAAAAAATTCCAAAAATTTTGGGGTTTTCCACAGAAATGATGAAGAATTGCACCATCAATTTGCAGATTTTGTGCTTACAAACTCTTAGGTAAATAATTCATTCTCTCTGTGCTTGCCCTTTCTGAGTCACTTTCTGATGTTAGTTTAGAAAACACTTTCATATTCCCAAGTGATGATAGTCAAAAAAGTGTTACGAGTACAGCAGATGATTTGCAATCCTATCAGGTCGAGTTCCATTCCTAGCCCATTATCTGCCAAATTTGGTCCTTAGCCACTAATTGTGTCACCCATTTATTTTTCTTTATTGGAACTTTTCCTCTTCCTAATTGATGATCTATGATTCTATATGTATGGAGCCCTTCAACCTAGACATAGTGTGAATATCAACATGATGGCAAGCTGATGCCTCGCGTGGTGCACTTGTTCTTGAACTCAAACTATGAGTTTTAATCGATGGGATTGGGAAAATTCAGCATTAACAAGTAGATAGATAATTAAAGGATAAAACCATCCCGTGGAAAAGTCCAATGGACCAGTATTTCAAGAAAATATTTACTTGACTTAAATTTCATATTAATCTTTAGTATCTCGAGTATATAAAACATCTAAACTAGACCTAAAAATAAATAAATAAATACATAAATAAAATAAAAAGAAAAAATTACGGGTATAATCTTCACGAGGCGCCTTGAGATTTGAAAATTTATGATAAGCTCCTTCATCTAAAAGTGATACTTAGGCCCATTAAATTCATTTCCAACTAGAGGTTTTCTCAGTGAGTAAGAAATTAAAAGTTTAAAGTTTACAGATTTGTTACATTTGTTAGCTGAATTTCGAAATCTACAATGGCTGGAAATTGCCTTATTTTCAATTTTTGGCAATGATTCTACTTTTTCCCTCAACGTTTAAAATTTTCTAGTAGGCCACTCAAGTTATTAATTTTGGTTCTAAATGGTCCCTCCCAGCTAAGTCTAAGTGTTGTGGTCTTCATTTTGCTTCTTGAGGTTTAATTTAATGTCTATGATCCTTTTCTAATATTAAGATACGGTATATAAGCTCTATTAAATAGTTTTGGTTAAATATTTAATGATTGAATAATTTGACTATTTTAACAGTGTCTATTAGATTTTTAAACTTTTGGAGTTGGTTTTATAATTGGTCCCTGGGGCCAAATCCAATTAAGGTAAATTTCATTATTCCATAGTAAGATTTGGTTTGATGTTAAATACCTAGATTGACCTTCCCAATTTCACAAGATAGTCAAATATTTTCTACTTTATTTTGGAGAAATATTAAAATGTTGACTACTTTAACAAACAAAAAATGACAAAACAACTCTTTTAACAAGTTTTACTCAAGCAAATTGCATTCTAATATATTTTTATGAATAATATCCTTCTTTCAGGGATTAATAAAATTATTTAAATTTTAATGACGAACTTTCTGAAAAAAGATTAAATTATATAGTATCTATGTAACTAAAAAACTAAATAAAGAAGAAAGCGAGAACAAAACAAAATGCAGGGACACTTCATAATTTTATTGTCAAATTATTATCTTCTTTGTAGTGTTGACTATAAACAATACAACATTGTTAAAAGAAAAAACTATTTTTTATTTATTTTCATTAAAAATCATTATATGTGTCATTTAGGTTTATTAGACTTCTGATCAAATACTAATGATGATGACACACTATAACAATAAAAAATATTATCATAATTTGTAAGCATAAGGTAATATTAATCTTGAATTTATATGCATAAGGTAATACTAAACTTGTTATTTGTCAATGAATAATATTTCATTTCTTTTATTGGTTTAGATAAATTGTTAGAAGGATAATACTGTCATCTTCTGTTGGTCAAATTAATCAACTCTTAAATTTCAGCCAAAACTACGAAAAAAGGGATAAATATGCCTTATTTTAAATCATGAGGAGGAAAATTATCATCAAATCAAAGCCCAAGGCTTGGAGGAGCAGTCAGTGCTAAACTTATAAGTTGAGGGGACTTAATAAGACATTTTTAAAAGTTGAGGACTAAATAAGATCATTGATAAAAAATTCAAGATCTATTGAAGTTATATTGTAACGTACTGACTGAATCTTTAATCAACCACTAATAGAAAATGTCTAATGCCATTATTTAAACGTTAATTATTGTTAAAAAAGCTCAAATGGTCTTAGTAAAATTACCTAAAACAACTTTTCCCCGGTGAACAGTATCAACTAGAAGCAACCTAATTGAATTCAAACGTCACTTTTGCAAGCAAAGTGTTTTTCCTTCTATTCTAAGATACATATTCTTCTCCATGTGCATTTACTCGGTTTTCTACAATGGCACTATTTATTTTCTCTTCCATGTGCGTTGCTTCATGGTTCACGCCCATCTCCCCTATTTCATCATAGAATTTGGAGTTCTATATAGTTGTGCTGACTTTTGCTATCTCATTGCAAATTTAAGCAAATTACATGTGCATGAATCCCAAAGATTTGTTTTTTTTATATAAAAAGTAAATTTTATTAACGGATTCCTGGAAATCGTCTAGCACGATTTGATTTATATATATCACTACTCTAATGATAGGTTAAACATGCAGCAGAAAATAGAAATACCAGATCTGCAATTTAACAAATACAATAAATTTGAAAAATTATGAATATATCTTTAAATCCCAAAAAATTGTGAAGTGATAATAAAACAAGGAATAATGTTGATTTTTAATATCATGAGGTTCAAAATCCTGTTTTTACCTAGAGTAGATTCTTAGGGCCATTTGCACTACACAAATTGGATTAGCCTAGTGTACGAGTTTTTTAAGGGTAATATATATATTCGATGGTAATTAACCAACTATAATAGTGCCTATTGGATGCTCCAAGTCCAAGGACAGATTACGCGTGAAGACACTTTTGACAAGGAGGATGGCTCCTAACTGAAATTTCTTCCCATTACGGGAATACTTTGGCAACTTAATGACTAACATTAATTGTACCCCCACCGAGGTGCATACGATAGAGTAAAATTCAAAGTTCAAGAATTGTTAATTATATATAAAAAAAAAAAGCAAGTTGTGACCTAGTAATTAGTATTTTTACAAGTAATTTTTGTTTAATTGCCTAGGAAAATTAGGAAAAATGGTGGAGGAAAGTTGAACCAAAAAAAAAAAAAAACCTTGGAGAAAAGGTAATGAGAGCCAACTAGGGTCTTCATTCTCTAGTTACTAAGTTAAATATTAGACGGGTAAAGTAAATAACAAAAGTTTACATTTATGAAAAAGAAAATCTATATGTTTATGAAAAAAAAATGATAGTTCTCTTTTTCTTTTCTCTTTAATTTTATAGAAAAATTCCTATTCTTTTGATTTTCTCACTCTAGGTCTGACAAGATTAAATTTATGTCCTCTAGCGGAAGAAATTTCTATTGTAATTATACTTATCTTTATTATTTTCAAACTATAATCATTTCACTAAATAGGACTTTTCTCTTGTAGCAATCTCAAATAAAAAAAGAATGAAGTTCTTCTTTGTTCTCTTAAACTAGGAGATGTAAAAAGAACTGCAGTTTTTTCTTTACAAATGATAATATGTTTCACAATTTGTGATCACATAATTAGGAAATGGTGTTTTCCCTCAAAAGAAGATTAAGAGACGGGATTGCCTAAGAAAATCATGGAAAGTGCACAATCATTTTTGTTATTCTTGATTTTTAGTCACTTTTTTTTTTCCTTTTTAACGTAAAGGCTCGGTTTGGATGATTGTATTTTAGGGTGGAATTTTGAAAAATTGTACTTTAACACCTATGTCGACAAATGACAAATGCATTTTTTGAAATCAAAAGGTGGCCGAAAAATATGTTTGAAGTTGATTAAAAGGCATACATTTGAAATATAGTGCAAAACATGGATATTTTGGATCCCTACCAAAAGAAACAAGCTTCTTTATAATAATCAAATAGACCTTTATACCTACACCCAAATACCTTTTTTTTTTTTTTTGGTCAAACTGTTGTAGGTTTAGGAAATTAGGTTTTGCTTCCCTAACCTACATATTTTGTCTATCTACGGAATTCTCATAACTCCTACAAAATGGTAATAAATTGGTAATTTTATTATAGCCAAGTGGTTTAAATTCTTATTTATTCCCTACGACCTTCTCTCACAAAACTTTGAAAATGATATTACTATAAAATTGCTGCAATGACTAAAATTAAGTGGTAACTAATATTAGATCTAGTTAAGGGACACAAATATAACTCAATAATTAATTGAATTAATTTTTGTAGTATATATTGAGTCTTTCGAACTTTGCCTACAAGTACTCGTTAGTTAGTGCACCTAACTTTCTATTTCTTAAATAAGGGTATAGTTGTCAAGGTTTCTTATCGTATAACAGAAAACAAATTAAAATAAAAGGTTTCGTTCTATCTTTCTTTTTTTTTTCTTTCCTTTTTTTATGCCTTTTTTCAGGGTGGAAAAGGAAAAGAAAACACTAATTGCTAGTGTGTTTAACGTGACTAGATATCATAATACCAAACGGAAACAAAGGCGTGAAGATTGTGAACTAATCTTGACGTTTGGTAAACAAAAGAAATCACGAAAATGGTACATTGCATCAAGATTGCATAGTGCTCTTTGTAACATATGGAATCAACGTGAAACCGGAGAGCTAAATACAAGTGCGTATTGGTCATTTTGCACTAAAAGGGAAGCTGATAAAACTTAAATCTAAAATATGAAATTCTAAGTTGTTGAATGAATTGTTGAATATTAACATTTGAGCGTATTTTGCTTAAAATGATAAGTAAATAGTTTAACACTTATTTTTTGAAATAAGTTTTGCCTAGTTAATTCAGAACAATTTAATTAATTAAGATGGTCTTTTTTTTATTATTATTATCAAACGCATTTGAACAAGGTCTAAATCCAGTAAATTTAAATACTGAATTGGGCTGTCTAACATGACCTAAATCTTCACTTTATACAAGTTTTCGGTAATAATAACACAAATCATCAATATTATTAGTACAAAGTTACCATTGTGTGAAAAGTATGGATTCAAAATGAAGGGATATGAAGATCAATGCATCAAAAGTTGGTTTTTTAAATGAAACGTTATGAATTTAAACTCTACAATTCTTAATCTTTTAATTCGTGAATAACTACATTATGATGCCTTATATTCATAATTATCCAAAAAAACTTGTATTTTTCTTGGGTAAATATTATGGATTATTCATCTAATAGTGGAATAGCAAAACTTCAAATTGAATTAATTATTACTTATTATGTGGGCATCCCATAATTTTAAACCAAACCAGCTCAACAGTTCAACCCAACTACTTCACCTTACCATTATAAAATTTCAAATGCATCAAAATTTAAAAATAAAAATGAATTTCATCATAACTTTTAAGAATTAATCTTTTCTATACTATTATTATAAGAATTAATCATCTATACACTAACACTGCATATACTTTCACCATTAGATGCATGACACATAATTTAAATTTGAAATTCAAATTCAAATTTGCATATGTATTATACATCCAATCGTACTAGTGTATACACTATCAGTGTATATAAAAGATTAACTCTTATTATAAATATTTTTTTTATTTGGTAGGCATTCAAATTCACTCGTGCAATAAAAAAAATTCTTTATAATAATAGTATAATATAAATAATTTAATTTTAAATAAAAACTACATACTATGTATTCATTATTCACAATTGCAGGTAATTATGTAAAAAGAATTAATCAAACTTCTAAACATAACCTAAAAGAAAATACAAAGACACCAAAATTTACGAACAACAAAAGAAATCCTACGTTGTACAGTACAAATCAAGAAACCAAACCACACCCTTTATCTCTCTCACAACTCTTTTTTTTTTCTTTTTTCTTTTTTCTTTTTTGCCTTTTTTCTCCCCTTTTTTAAATAGCCTTTACTAATAAGGAGAAGAAACGCAAGTTTTCTAGTCCTTCTCCATACTAAGCTGGCGAGTACCTATTACATCATGACCTCTGAGGAGCTTTCCCACCTTCCTAGTTACCACCGCTAGTCGAGAAACAAGCCCAGAATTCTTTGAAATTGAATATAGCAATAGCATTCTTGAATTTGAGTTGATTGGATTGGAAACATTGGAGGGATTGGAGGAGGAAGTAGGGGGAGTTTTGGAGATTTGAGAGGCAGAGATGGAGGGGACTGGGAGTTTATATGATTGGACTGTAATTCGATCCATTTTGGCTATAATTCAATGGTGGGGCTTCAATGTCACTGTTATTATCATGAATAAATGGATCTTTCAGGTATTGTATTCCCGCTTTTTTTTCCCCTGTTTTGGGAGGTTTAGTTTATTGGGTTTTCTGAATTCTTCTTAAATTTTTTCTGGGCTTGTTCTGCGTTTCGTTTTCTTTTTCTGTTTTCATGTATGGTTAATTTGTTAGCTGCTGATTCCACCCCCAGAAAAGAAAAAGAAAAAGAAAAAGAAAAAGGATCAATTGGGGAAGAATTTATTGGATAGAGTTTATGATTTGTTTTGATTTGTTTAGTATTGGAAAGTTATTAGTTAATTCAGGCTAGTAGTTAATTGGTTTCTGGTGATTGATGTTGGTTAATGGCTTAATCCATATCTGTGTTGTCAGCTGCCTGATTGTTGTCTCTGTTTTCTCTGAATTTTTCCTTTTCTTTTCTTGAGAAATCAAAATAAAGTACTTTGCTTTTCAAATTTTTTTGAATTGTAGCTGAAGGAGGAGGAGAATAGATACTATTTACTGACTGCTTTTTGTTGTTGTTTTTCCACAGCCATGGAAACAGACAAGGCTGATTTTTATTAATTGATATGAGTGATTTCATGATCCATGATTGCTTATCATACTAAGGACATGTAATATGTTAGATCTGTGAGTGAACTTGGTTAGTGGTTGCAATTATTTTAACTGCTGTGATTCAGGCTTCGATTTATATTTTGCCTTGCCTAAAATATCAGCTGATCTTATATATAAATGCTTTTTGAAGTGATTTCCGAGAAAGGTAAGTGGTAACCGACTGATTTGACTTCGAGCTTTCACACGGACGTGATATTTGATAATCACCTCAGAGCATCCTGAACTAGATCTAATTTGAGCATCTTGAATGGTTGTTAGAGCCTACATGGCATATGGATCAAGACAGCAACTTTGTTGCATAAACTAGCTGCCTTTAATCTCAAGTGCATGTAATTAGTTCAACTTATCAGTTAGGATCACTGTTTTTAGGTTGTGATGCGAGGATCTTGAAGAGAGTGCAGACATAGCCTTCCACCATTTCGAATTTGGAGGCGAGGAGCATATCCCCACATATTTATTTCTTGTGTTACATATTTTACAGAGAAAAGATTTTTCTCTTACGGTAGATGATTAGAAAAATAAAAGGTACTCTTTATTAAAATTTTAGATTGTTTGATGATGGTTGAATATGATCAATTAATTTTTATGCCTTTTTGGGTATCGTTGATCATTCAGAAGTGTACATTTATCAGCTTGAAATCAGTTGTGATTTTTTGTCTTTAGGACCTCCCCCACCCCACACCACCGAAAAAAAAATTTGAGGAAGTTCATTTTGGAGTTATTGGAAAGCATTAATGTTGATAAATTGCTTTATGTGTATGACCATGTGAATGAGCTATTTGCATTTTTCCACTTAAGTTCTTTTCTTTGCATTGATTGAAGATTATCCTTTGGAGCAAATCCTGTGAATCGATTCTTGAATATTCTTGGCGATGTAACTTTTGACTCTGGTGATTGTGATTACTAGCTGCTGTTAACCATCGTTGAGCTTATACTCTTTATGAGCAAAATTATGTTGGGCAAGGTCGAGGAGATTAAATACCATCTTTTTCTCATTTCTTCCAGTCAAATGTGTTTGTTTCCATCTTTTTGATGCCTGAATGTGAATGTTTCCATCTTTTAAGTACCTGTACGATATTGCAATAGTTCATAATCATGTATTTTTTTTATTTCTTTTTCCCACTCTTACAGAAACTGGAGTTTAAGTTCCCCTTGACGGTGTCATGTGTACACTTTATCTGCTCAGCTATTGGTGCATACCTGGTAATCAAGGTGCTAAAACTCAAGCCTCTTATTGTGGTGGACCCTGAAGATCGATGGAGAAGGATCTTTCCAATGTCCTTTATCTTTTGCATAAACATTGTGCTGGGAAACGTTAGTTTGCGTTACATACCGGTTTCTTTTATGCAAACCATAAAGTCCTTTACTCCGGCAACAACAGGTGAGAAAACAGTCTACTATATAATGGAAGCTCAGAATATTAGCATGACAAGCTTTTTTAAAAAAGTATTCATTATATCAAATAGGAAAAGTCTTCAATTAGGCAAGACCTTGTGCTTTTCATACCCTATTCTTTCCTACCCTGTGGCTCTTCTTCAGATGATATCAAAAAGCATAAGTATTTATTCATTTCTTCTGTATTTTATTCCTGTAAAACTTATAAATTAACTGATGCTGCGTCACATTCCATCCATTGGGACTAGTTTTTCTGCAGTGGCTAGTTTGGAGAAAATACTTTGACTGGAGAATATGGGCATCATTAGTTCCCATTGTTGGAGGAATTCTTCTTACTTCTATCACTGAGCTAAGTTTCAATGTCTTCGGCTTCTTCGCTGCCTTGTTCGGCTGTCTTGCTACCTCTACAAAAACTATCCTCGCAGAATCTCTGCTTCATGGTTACAAATTTGACAGGTATCCTACAGTCCCATCGCATTACAACACCACCCCCCCCAAAAAAAAAACAAAAAAAAAGCCAAAAAGAGAAAGAAAAAGATAAAAGAAAAGAAACAAAAAAACACTCTGAGCAATACAGAGAATGTTATAATTGATATTAAAAATAAAAAATAATATATTGATGTTTCTCTCTGGGTTGCATAAGCTTGCTTATAGATACTGCCCTGAAGACTAGATAGTCAATTTCCTGCGGTGGGTGAACAAGAAGTAAAATAATTGCTTAGGGAGAAAGGAAAGTATATATTCTAGGAAGTAACTAAATTGTTGAGCATTTGATGGTGCTTCATCATTTTGTTGTGGCTGTTGTTAGTTGTGGTTATTGTTGTTTATGAGGATGCCTTATCTTAGAAATTCATGGATGATAATTGATTTGTGACAATAAAATTCTACCATTATGTGGAGTTACTGTTTATAATTACATGTGAGGTAGCCACACTCCCAGTAGTTGCTGTTACAGCATGTCAAATCCCACAAAGTTCTTTGTTGTATGCTTCTGGTTTGATTCCTACTACTCCAACATGGACATGGCACAATGAGGAATCCAATTATGAAGCTACAATTTACTAAAGGAAAGGCCCCAAGTTTTATGCTTGAACAGCCTTAATGGTGAATTTATAGATTTAGATCTTAATCATTAAATTTTTGTTTGTAAATGTGCTGCCACATGTTTCCTATGCCCTATATTTGACTCTGGATATTGTTGATTAATACCACCAGTAAGCGGATCATGTTTCAGAAAAGCTTTAAAAGTACCTTTGTAATGATGATATAGCACGTGGGTTGCTGCTACAGGGAAAATTCAAATAAGAACACTGTGGTATCTGTGAGTCTTTTTCAATACAGGATCTTCCTGATAGTCAGTAAGGGGGGCTTTCATTTAATAGTATGAGGATGTCTACGGTGTTAATTTGGTCATCTGAACTCCTGCCTGATTGATATTTTATTAGAAAATATTAATACATCCAACCAGTGTGATTGAAAATGAGGATTTTAAATTATCCAAATCTTAAAAAGCTGTAAACGAAGCTAAGATTCTGCTGTTGACTAAATGTAGAAGGAAACAATCGACTACGTGTACATTCAGACTGATATTTGTCGAACATGGATAAGCTGTCGTTCCTGGTTTTCATTTTGTTCCTTTATTTGATTTCCATTTCTCCTAATATTGGACTATTATGCGTCATCTATCCTCCAATTGATGGGCCTTTAAATTTGCTTATTTGAGTTTTAAGGGAAGAGGTGAAAATTTTGTGCTTACATAGTTGTGGCACAGTAAAGATTATTCATGGTTATCATCAATACGCAGATTCTTATTGGTACTTATTTGAAGATGATTTGAATAGAAGAATACAAAAAATGCATGTCAAGGCTTGACTGGGTTTTGCCCCTTATTTTGAAAACCAGTTTAGTTAAGTTGTCAAGTGCTTCAATTAACAACTGTTAAGGATCTTAGTCTCCAAATATCTTAAAACATTCACTCAAGAGCAGTGGTCCATGCACTGTACCAATCAGGCAGCCTAGGCTGAGAACCAAGATCAATTTATATTTTTGGTCAAGTCATCTAGATAATGAGCATGGGTACCTGTTTTCCAATTCTATAAAACCTGGTCCCTTCTCTAACCGAGATGATTTGGGATAGCTTGACTGGGTTTGGAAGGAAGGATAATGTTGCACTGTGGCCGCCCCTACTAAGGTGGACCACGGGGTGGTTGGTGAACTAGTGGAGGGGTGAGATTTTGTTTTGGGAAATCTGAACATCTGTCTTTTTCACAGATGGTCCTGTTGTCAAAACCAGTTACACGTGAGTATTCCCCTGACAACATTCAGGGTGTATGATAACAGCTTTTACTAGTTGTTGCTCTATTTGTCTAATCTTTGAATTTTTTAGTTCATTACACCTTGCCGGACACGCACCCCACCCCCCCCCCCTTTTCTAAAGATGTATTTTGGATATTTGATAGTTTATATTTCTTTTGATGCAAGTTTGAGTTTTTATTAATTGAGGTTTATTCCATGCAATCTCTAGCATAAACACAGTATATTACATGGCACCTCTTGCAACAATGATCTTGGCTGCACCAGCTCTAGTGCTTGAAGGATCTGGAGTGGTGGAATGGTTCCGCACACATACTGAGCTTGTCTCACCACTAATTATTATCTTTGGCTCTGGAGTGTTAGCGTTCTGCCTCAACTTCTCCATCTTTTATGTCATTCACTCTACAACTGCGGTCACATTTAATGTGGCTGGAAATCTTAAGGTGAGAGCGAAAATCTCCATCCTCATGCATAAATTTGTTAATAATAACAATTAATGACAACTAGCATATCATTAGAATCATCTGTTGTCATGGAATGACTTATGCCACCCTAAATTCTTGCAAATGTGGCAAGTAATTTTTCGAGAAGTGTATGCAAAATATACGTGATTACTAGTTTTTAAATGCCTATAATAGTTTTTCTGCTATTGTACCTGAAGCATTTATGACTAAGAAATGGCAATATTAGAATTCTTTTAACATAAGCATGCATCATCATTTTTGGGGGGAAGAGGGGGGGAGATAATCTTTTAACATAAGCACACATTGTTTGCTCATGAAGTTGATGTCCCTTTCATTGAGGACAACTATTAAATATCCCACATTTTTTATCTGAAATTAATCTGACTGGGTTTCTATGCATTGCTTCACTTGAATGATGTGGCTTGACAGGCAGGGAATTTACTTGGCAGTTGTGAGGTCACCCTGGATAAAAAGAATGATTACATTGCTAGTTAGTACTTCAATTATCAAACTTTTCATAAATATATTTTTTGTTTCTTTTACTTTTTCCAATTTTTTTTTCTGGGTTAGGGTGGAGGTGGGGAGAAGAGGGGAGTTGTCGTTTCCAATTGTTGGGTTCAGGTTTTAAACTAAGCAGTAGTGCTTCTACAAATCACATAATTATGGTTGCTTAGAGGAAACTTTTGGTTACTTGCAGTGGTCATTGCCTAATTGCTAATGAGTTTTAAGCTTTACTTTGGAATGCAAGAGCCATTCAATACGTCCAATCTCGAAGACTGGAAATTGCATTACTGCCTTTTGAAGCATTTAAATTTGGAGATCTTATAATACCAAATATATAAACTTGAGCAATCCATGAAAATGAAAATACCATTTGACTTCTAACTTGTACACACACGATAATTAATATGCTCGCGGTGTAACACTAAAATGGTTTCAAGTGCAAAACATGGAAAGGGAAACTATTTATGCATGCACAAGCACTAGGGTGCCTATGACAGCAATTGATACGAATTTAAGATTACATGCACATTTTGAACCAATCTTTCTGAAACCATTCTGCTTTACTATGATAATTTGTTTGCATGGGTTAAAAACATGTCTATATCTTTTAGATATTTTACTAAAAGTTTGTTAACATGAACTTTGTCCCCGTAGGTTGCAGTTGCTATTACATTTTCGTGGCTCATCTTTAGGAACCCAATTTCACTTATGAATGCTGTTGGATGCACGGTGACGTTAGTAGGATGTACATTCTATGGGTATGTGAGACACAAGCTATCGCAACAGACCCCAGGAACACCTCGTACACCTCGGACTCCCAGGAACAAAGTCGAGTTGCTTCCTCTCGTTAATGACAAACTGGATGACAAAGTTTGATATTAGTGGTTGAGCTTTAGTGTCACTGCTTAGTTGGGAGTACAGATTTAGCAAATGAATTCACAAGAAAAAAAAAAAACATTGCTTCTCTTCTTTGTCTGTAAAATTCCATTCAGTTATCATAGCCTTTTTGTTTCTTTGATCTCATTTCTGAGGATTAGATCTATACAGATACATTTGTTTATTAGAACAATTAACCTTTTTATCAGCAAGTACATGTTCTTATTGAATTGAATTTTATCGTGCTGTAGATCATTTGCTTGTTAAGGATGGTTGAAAAGTACTTTTGAGGGAGTCCAGTGAACTTGTGATTACCAAAAATTGACTATTCTCCCTGGTTGAAAATTGTTGTGATACCTTTAACTAGCCCATAAGAAACCAGGGGAATGAGTTACAATAACCCTGCTAAATGGTAGTGCTATTTGGTTAACCATTCATTGCATTTCTTTGCCGGATCAATGACACAGGTCTTATTTGACAATTCAATTCAGCACTTAATGAATTTAAATCTTAATGTGTTTAGATGCGTTTGATAACAAAAAATGAAACATCTGAATTAATTAAGTGACACTGAATTTTAGTACTTAACAATTCTGTAATTCAATACATTCAAACTTCAAATTTTAGATTTCAGTTTTCGAACTTTAATTTTACCAAATGCGCCCTTAGGCCTTGATTGATAACTGAATTATTTCAATTGTATCAAAAGCACTGTTAGGCCCTGTTTAACCCAATTGAACATTTAAATTTAATGAGTTCAGATCTTAATATGTCGTTTCATAACGAAAAATAGAATATTTGAATTAATTAAGTGGCACTAAATGTTTTAGGCAAAATTTGCTCCAAATAATAAGTGATAAACTATTTACTTATTATTCAATGTGATATACATTTAAATGTATCAGATTTAACAATTTAATAACTTAACGAATTCAGATTTCAGATTTTTGATTTTAGATTTCAATTTGCAGATTTCAGTTTTATCAACAGGAATGATTGTGTACATGCAAGATTTATATCTTTCACATTTAGGGTTGACTGGAAGTCCACTGCAGGCTCACCTATGGATCGCCTTTGGGCCACGAAATTCTGACTTTTGCGGCCCAATGTTATTAGCAACGTGGAATTGCTGACGAAACTAGCTACAAAATTCTGGTCATTAAAGACTTTCATTTACGAAATTAGGACTTTTTGCTATGAAAGTTGCAGCTAAATGCCAGATTTGTTGTGGTAAGAAATCGAGAAGGGACAATTTTACGAAAGACTACATAGTTGGATTACAGTTCTCTAAAGAAAATTTTACACATTTTGTGGTTACATTTTTCACTCGCATTTTTTTTTCATATATATCAAATCGTTACAATATATTTTTTTGCAATAACTCAAAAATATAGCAATCCAAATGATAACAAAACATCCATAAGTTGCACATGAATTCATAAAAATTTGAAACTGTAAATAGAAATTATGTAAAAAAAATTATGAATAGAGCTTTGTTAGTGATAATATTCATCCAGGGGGTTGACTTTAGTGGCAGCACTAAACCACACCAATGAGCCCTTCTCCTCCTTTGTTTTCTGCAGAATAATGTTGGGGGTATAATTAAGTTGAATTGAGTTCGAGTACCACCTTATACAAGTTCGACTTGACTAAAATATGTAGGTCATCTAAATTCAAGCTGACTTAAATTTAAAATTGAGATCAATGCATTCTTGATTAAATTTAAAAAAAAATTGAACTGCAAATTTTCAATTATCCATCAACAATTATTAAAGCCAAAACGCTTAAACTAGTATTCAGATGAGAAAAATAATTTAGGAAGTAGTGTTTCCATCAATAAAAAATTAAAAATTTAAAGCCGCTTAAACTAGTCAAAATTCAAATGAGAAAAATAATTTAGGAAGTTGTGTTTCCATCAATAAAAAATTAAAAATTTAAAGCCAAAAATATTGAAAACATCAAAACTAAAAAGAAAAAATAAATAATATTAAAAATTAAAAATATAAATAATAAATAATACTCAATTAGGCCCTCTAGCATAGCATTTTGAAAATCAAGCCGAACTCAATTTGCTACTCGAGCTTGGTAAGATCAAATTTTGCATAGTTTTTTTTTTTTTTTAGTAGAGCAAAGAACTACTCATGAGTCATGAGTAGCTCGGTTCACTTGCACCCTAGTACATGAGAAGAGATCTATTAAAAATTCAACTAGGTAGTGGAAGAATTAGGAAAAAAGACTATTTTTCCCTTAACAAATCGTGAAAACCCAAATCACCAATTGCACTGTACATATTACTTGTGACTCCGATTTAGTAGAATTTTTTTATTGCCTTTTGTGGTTTGATCATCGAAGATCAATGGTTTGACCTTCTCACTTTTAGATTTCAGTAAATCATCTATTATAAATTTCGTTATTTTAGTCTCCAATTTTTTTTATTATTACGGATTATTGTTTGTAGAGCATGTCTTTTCTGAAGTTTTGGGACTTTCTGCCCAATCGCACGTTTTTTCTTAATCACACCCTCTTATATCTGAATTTTGGTTTGTAAATACTTCGTTCTAAATATTTATTTGGCTTTTGGACTACCAATAGTTTACTCTTCAAGGCAGCCGGCTGGCAAACTTTGGAAAGCCATAGGGTTTTGTGAGAACCCTGAAAATATTTATACAAATATCGTTTCATATTTCATTTGCATTTTTAATTCATTAGTAAATTCTAGTATTACTTTCACTTGTTTCAAAATAAGTGCGTAAAAATACTTTTCATGAAAAGAATAATATAATTTTTCTAAGACATGAAATTTCTTGGTTTTGCTAGATTAAGTTAATACTTTTAGAGTTAGAATAAATTTTAGGTAAAAACAATACAAGTATACTAAATACGTGTAGGACATAATAAAAAAAAAAATTTCGACAATTGAAACCTTGTGAGATTAGTGTATCATTAGGAGTTTAATTTACATTCGGAATAAATTTTTGGTGTTAAGTTAAAATCAAGGACTCAAGTAAGGATTAGTAGGGCAATGTGAATTGTCTAAACTACCCTTCACAATATCACAAAATCACCATGCAATCCCAAAACATTTCCGGACAGCATTATGATCAACCTCACCATTCGGCCAATGCTCACCTTCACCACTTACACACTCAGCCTCTTCCTACACTCCAACTCCCTCCAAAACCGCGAGCCATCTCCCTGTTTTCTTTTCTTTTTCCCTTAACTCTGCAACATCTCACCTCAACCACAACTACACCTGACAACCGAGAGCAGGGAGAGAAAAACAGTGAGCTGCGATAGATTGCTGTTCCTGTCCGAGAAGGAGAAGCGAGAGGGAGAAGGAAGGAGAGAACCGTGTGTGAGCTTCCGTCTGCATTCTTCAACTCTAAACAACTGCACTTCAGCACTCCCCACTGCAACACCATCGCAGTTGCAACCACTGCAACCAAAACCTGTGCGAGCCGAGAGGGAGAACAGGAAATTTTTCAGATTTCTTATGAGTGAACTGCAATCTGAGGTAACCTCTGAGCTAGATTAAACTAAGTAGAGGTTGATTGAGTTAATTAGGAGCATGCATGTAGAGTTAACCGATCGGAAGATGAACCGGAAAAGAAAAGAAAAACTTGCTGTGCGAAGGGATAAAGTTTGGCCGTGAGCTGAAAACGGAAATGCAGCTCCGAAATTGTTCACTCTTAGCAATCTGAACACCTAGATGTAATTAGCCGAGTGAAAACTTGATGATTAAGACCATGCATGTTGATTTGTGCATTCGGATGATGATGTTAAATCATAATAAAATTCTGTTTTGAAAGGAACATGGTTGGCCGAGAATCGATTAAGAAGTGCATGATGTAATCTGCTTTGTTGCGATAATCAGAACCTGAGATTATGATTAGCTAACTTAAACTCGAATGATTAAGATGTTTAGGACCTTGCATGTTGATTTTTGAAACATCGAATGATGATTTGAAGAAAAAGAAATCTGATGTGCGCAAGAAATTTAGACTTGCCGTGAGCTTGAAACAGAAACGCAGCTGTAATCTTGGTTAATTGATATAATCAGAGCTTGCGAATGTGATTACCTCACTAATAAGAAGGTAATTAAGTCTTGCATGAGGCTAAGTAGCTCGGCTAACCAAGAAAATAAAATGAAAACAGAAAAACTGTTTCATGCATGATCATCCGAGACTAGTTGATATAATTTCTGGATTTTAGCGATGTTTGTAGTGTTAAATGAATCCAATGTTGAACTAGAAATGTTAATCAAGTGGTTAAGCAGTTGCCTGTTGAATTCGAGTCCCTAAAATACTGATTTAGCCAAGGAAAGAGCTGGAATAAGAACATACAATTGCTGGAGAGTTTTTGTGAACTGCCGTGAGTTTGTACCTGGAAATTTTCAAGATTATAACAGTTGTTTAAATTTAATTTCGAGCTGGAAATGTTAACTGTCTAGCCATGTAATTGCATGATGAAGTTGAGAGTTTCATAGCATGTCTTAGCCAAGGAAATATTGAATTTATGAACACTGTTTTAGCTGAAAAAAAAATTGATCCAAGATAAACAAGCTGCTGGAAAATGTTTGGAAGCCGCAAGGTTGAGTTGGAAATTTTAATTGGTTTCTGGAATTTTATTTTATTTTTCCTTGGAATGTAATGGTTTATAAATGCATGAGAGATGTGTATTTTAAGCTGTGTAAGTTGTTTAGCGATGAAATATTCGATATATTGGAAGATTGAACCAAAAATGATAGAATATAAATGCTGGAAATTTTTCAGCTTAGACGAGGGAAGAAGAAAGAAAGTTCTTTTCCAAATTTCTTTTGCGAATTTAGAGTTCCAAGTGGTTACAGCTAAGTTTGGATCTCTGTGAAATGTCTTATCATCGGTGATCTCACCTCAGAGCTTATTAAGATAGTGTTACAAATTTTGTCTTTGTGTTCGCATGCATGTTGGTGATTTTAAACGCTTGAAGTGTTAGCTTTATTGCTATAAGAACTAATTGTTGGATGCTAAGGGCTAATGATTGATGAAACCCTTGGCCATTTGAATGATTTTATATAAGCGTTAAAGTGTGATGAAATTAACTGCTAGAATTGCTTGGAGGCCTTATATTTATTTTGATTAAGTTGAAATGTGATATGGGCTTGCCAAAACCAAGTGCTAATGATTGACGAAGCCTTGGTCATTCATTTTATTATTGATCAGAAATGAATTTATTGAAACCTAGGGCTAATGATTGACGAAACCCTAGTGATTTGCTATTGAAAAGTGATTTTTATTTGTCGGCCAAGCTAGGTTATAATGTGACTTCGAAATAGAATCGAACCTGTGAAAGTCGATTCGACCCTGTGAACTCAAGCAATTTTGATCAAGCTAATCAAAAATATTTTTACGCTAGTATTAATCGATAAACTTCAGTGATTAGTAGTTTGCCCTAAATTTTTGCCAACCGACAACTTTCCTTTAGCTTAAACTAGCCTTGATAGTTATAGAAAATAATTTTTCTAGTTTTTAAAACCCTAAGTCTTGTTTCATTTCCTTTCCTTTCTTTAAGACCTGTTACTTGCTAGTTTTCTAGAGGAAATTTCCAAAACACGAGATTTTAGCGATTTTAACTAAACGTGCAGAAAACTTGTTCGGCAAGAAACACTATTTCACGTAAACTAGTTCTAGTAACACTTTTACAAGAAAAGTAATATTAAGAAAACTTTACAAAGTATTTTACTAGGTTTAATACTACATGGTTTATTGACTTATTCCAAGAAAATAAACTAGCTATACTACGAATAATTTTTCCTACGTAACCCTAGAACTAGTAAAACCAACTTATAGTTCTAAAATTTGGTATTTTTAGGGTTTTGCGAGGACGCGGAATTCGATTCCCAACTTGACATCTGAACTTCACTCTTGGTGAG
The DNA here is from genome assembly GCF_003713205.1 of Coffea eugenioides. Taxonomy (NCBI): domain Eukaryota; kingdom Viridiplantae; phylum Streptophyta; class Magnoliopsida; order Gentianales; family Rubiaceae; genus Coffea; species Coffea eugenioides. The sequence goes on along the minus strand of NC_040044.1, from coordinate 33,945,734 downwards.
TGTCCCTGCTTGTTCTATTCCTATTTGGTTAAAGTGCTTTCTTGACTTGAAATGTGATACTTGCAAAACTAGTTTTGATCCATCGAAATGAGCAGTGTGTACTTTATCGCACTAGCCGTTCGAGTGGTGACTTGCGTGAAACATTTTCTCTCGAATTTAAATGTAGTTGCGTCGTTGGGTGAATCCCTCGACTCCTGAATCCAACTACAGTAACGTCGTTGGGTGAATCCCTCGACTCGTGAATCCTCGAATTTAAATGTAGTTACGTCGTTGGGTGAATCCCTCGACTCCTGAATCCAACTGCAGTAACGTCGTTGGGTGAATCCCTCGACTAAATTTTCTAAGGGTATATCTCGAGTATACTGCTTCCTTAGTTGACGTTCGGGCCCGGGACAGGGGTAAGAACGGTGACGGGTTAGGAGTAAAAATGAGAGGATCTACATGGACTATAAGTAGTGAGAGTTGATGGAGGGTCAACTACGATGAATGGTGATCAAGCGAGGAAAATGGCTCCTGAGAGCCCCTGTATCCTACCTTGTGCTGTTATCCGCTTTCCTACTTGGTTACCCTAGTCAATATTGATTCTTGCTATTGTTTATTTGGATGCATGTTTTGGGGCACCACTGAGATTTAGCTCACCCCACGTTTATTTGTTTTCCTTAACAGGTTCTGGAAATTGAAAGCTTTGAGACTTACTCATGTTTTCCTTTTGGGGTGTACTTGAATACTATGACTACTTTTGTGGGCTGTAATGCGTTAATTTGGATAATGTGCTTTTTATTTTGGATTGCCACTTGAAGCTGGAAAATGTGTAAAACTTAATTTGGATGTTTGGCTTGATTGTTGTATTTTGTTGTATGAATTTTTACTTAGTTGGGACGGTACGATTCTATTCCGCAGTTCGTAACGCGTGGGATTTTTTTTTTTTGGAACCGTCGATGGGCTACATTAAATTACTACTATCTCGGAAGTTAATGTGGTTCTAGTGACGGCTTTCTTCGGGAGAATTGTTTTGTAATAGATTAGGTTATTTTTCGAAAGGATTTGGGTTAGAATGCTTGCGTGAGTCCTGGCAAGAGTTGGGCAGGCGGCCCGCCAACCCTTTGGTTCGCCTTAGGGGAAAGTGGGGTCGTCACAGGTTTGGCCAATTAATATCTACTAATTTAGTTTTAGGGTTAAATGCACTAAACTCCCTTGAACTTTACCCTCAGTTGTGCTTTGCCCCCTTGAATTCATTAAATAAGTACTTTGCTCCCTATTTTAGTTATTTTATTTTATTTCATTTTTGTTTATTTATTCTCATTTTTTTAGTGTAAGTGGAGAGGTCTTGATCCCGGGACCTCTCACTTACACCCTCTCTTCCCGTACTACACAACTCATCTCTCCTCTCGTTTATTCATTCCCTTATTCTTCCTTTCCTACTACTTTTTTTTTCTTTTTTGCTTCTCTTATATTACTTGTAGAACCAAAAAAATCAACCAAAACCTTATAGGAGATAAATTTTATAAATTCCTGTATATGGAGAAGCAATTTATACACATATAAGTATGTGTGAGAAAAGAGGAATAAATATCAACAATAATATATTAATCACACACTGTATAACAAGGCTCTCAAATCTTTTACTCTTTTCAACTAAACACAATAATATGACTCCCTATTTATAGACTAGATGACTTGGTAAACAAGTCTTACAATCATATGAAATTTCCTAATAAAATATAAATTCCTAAACACTAAAACTGCTTTAACTTGACTTCAATAAAACTACTAAAAACTTGACTTGACTAAAAATTGCTAAATAACAATATAGAAATTTCTTTTTTTTTTCAACCTTCATTTAATATGCCAACATTACCTCTCTTAAATTAAGCTCTCTTTTGGATCTGGTTCACCACCATCTCAAACAATAATCTCCCTTGCAATTTATATCAACATCACTTTGTATTAGTTCATCTTCAAATACTTTTCTGATTGCAATAATCCATGCAGCTAGATAGACTGTTATTGTCGCACAAATTGATGTCAATTCCTTGACAACTCATCACTTTGTGATTTTTATAATCACAATTCAACAAACAGGATTCTTCTCTGATCTTTGTCTTCAATAGGTCTGCAAACAAATCGAACCACTTGCGAGCAATTCGAACTCAAGCTCGAATTCGAGCTCAAAAATATTCAACTCGTTAACTCACAAGCCAGCTCGATTATACATATTTTTTATTTTAATAATAAAATTACATATATATCCGTAATATTTTATTATTTGTTAAGAAAAATTATTATTTTATTCATTTTTAAAAACAAAATAATTATTTTTTTATTTTTTAAACTTGAACTCGAACTTGAATTCGAGCTCGAGCTCGACTCAAATTCAGGACGAGATCGAACTTAAGTTTTACATTTTAAGCTCATCGAACTTGAACCCGAGTTGGAGTTTCATAAAACTAAGTTGAGACTTGACTTAATTAGGTCAAAACTCAACTCGACTCGATTAGGCTAAAACTTGACTCGTTAGTACCCCTAATTTTCACAATCACAATCAATTTGACAATTTTTGAACCAATCTTATAGTCGAATTGCCATCGACTAGATACTTTATGACCAACCTTGTGGTCTAACTCAATCAATTGAATACTTCTGAGCAAACTTTGTGCCCAACTCTCTCACAGTGGAAACTTTCGGGACTAATTTCGTAATCGGGAGAATTCTTCAATATTCACTGGTACCCCATAACCAATTTCTTGAACCTAGAACTCTGATACCAGCTATAGAACCAAAAAAATCAACCAAAACCTTACAGGAGATAAATTTCATAAAATCCATGTATATGGGGAGGCAATTTATACACATACAAGTATGTGTGGCAGAAAAGGAATAAATATCAATAATAATATATTAATCACATACTATAATAACAAGACTTTCAAATCTTTCGCTCTTCTCAACTAAACACAATAATATGACTCCCTATTTATAGACTAGATCACTTGGTAAACAAGTTTTACAACCATACAAAATTTTCTAATAAAATACAAGTTCCTAAACACTAAAACTGCTCCAATTTGACTTCAATAAAACTACTAGAAACTTGACATAACTAAACATTGCTAAATAACAATATAGAAACATCTATTTTTTTAAACCTTGATTTAATATGCCAACATTACTATTTTGTTTTACTTTCCTATTAGTATTACTAATTTGTATGCTTATTATAATATTATAATTATCTTTTACTTATAATTTCATTCTTGTTTTATTTATTTACACTATTAGAATATTCAAGACAAACTGTATAGTGTAAAAAACTAATATATGCCTGTCATATTAAAAAAAGTATATATTACTAGCACTTTGACTATTTAAAAAAAATTAGCAAACTAGAACTTGTAATTATTTATTATATAAAATTATATCCCAAAAAATAAAGTAACCACTATTTTTATTTACTTTTTATGAATAGATTATTAATCACTATGTTATTATGATTTGAATTTGTTACTTTTGTTATTAAAAAGTAATTTATTTTAAACTCTAGATGTATTGATTTAAGTAATACATGACATAGTCTATGTGCATAGATAAAATATACTTTGTAATAGTGTAGATTTTTTGACAATTATTACTTCAAATAAAAAAAGTTAAAAAAATAGAATTAAGTAAAGAATAACTTTAAGAAGATTTAAATTAATATATGAGTAATACTAGAAAAGATTAAAAAAAGTAGCTAATCATATACAAGAAGAAAGAAAATTTTTAAAATATAAAAAAAGAACAAGTAGAAAAATGACCAAAAGGAGAAAAAAGAAATAAAATAATAATCAATATGGAATGAACACTTTGTCCGAAAACACGAAATAGGGGAGCAAAGTGCCTATTTATTGAATTGAGGGGGATAAAGTGCACCAAAGGGTAAAGTTTAGGGGGGGTCAATGCTTTTAATCCTTAGTTTTATCTATCAAGTCTAGTTTTGTGAAAAAGATGAATTAGATGAAAAAGTCTTGACAAATTTAGTTTTGATCTATAAACTTTGTTTACCTTTTGAATGATATATATGTAATGCCATTTTTTGGATCTGGACCTCCCTCTATTTGAGGTTTTGTCTAATTCCGTCCAATTGCGTAAACTGGCACAATTTCGATATAAACTAATATATTTTTGATATAATCGTGAGTTTTAAACTAAATCAGTTATAATTCTCGTTTAAACCAAAATTTTATCAATTTACACTGAAATTTTGTCAATTCATGCAACTAGATAGAACTGAAATTAGAGAGGCCCCGTTTCCCCGTTGTCTACTCAGAATTTCTTGCTTTAAATGCTGCTTGTGCTCCTTTCCTCAACTACACGCCACTAGAAGCGGAAAAAAAAAGTACAAGGTTTCCTATATTATTATACACTCCATGAACACTCAACTTGTAAAGAATAGAAAGTATGATTTCTTGTTTACATACTGCCGTAAAAACATAATTCCAATGACCTTATTTCTTCTTTTAAATGTTTTTCCTTGACCACGTTCTAACACGTGCGTTTATTTCTATGAGCAAAAAGGAAGCCAAAAAATTTATGGTCAAGAATAGGAAGTATAATTCGTTTTTTACATGCTAGTATAAAATGTATTACTAAAAATCAAATTTCCTAGTTTATTTTGTGCACCATAAACATTGACTCGTGTGTAGAATAGCAACTATTATTTCTAATTTTACGTGCTACTATAAAAATTTATTTCTACAAACCAACAAAGAAAGTACTACAAAATTTCCTAGCTTGCAATGATTATATTCTCACAAAACACTATATATATACCTTCAAAATCAAGTTTCTTATAGGAATTGTGAGAGCACGAGCTATCGATCATCTCTCATACTTCGTCAAGATGTCCGATTTGAATCAACGGAGATGGTTGAAGCGAATTTGTGAAATAAAGGGCCTGTTTGGAAGTGAGTTTTTTAGCCAAATTTTTTAGCTACAAGTTTTTTAACAACTTTAACTACAGGAAGCCAAAAAAATTTATCAAATTTTTTAACCTACACACTTCAAAATATCTAATACACAAAAAACTTCTATCTTTCTTCTTCTTTCTCTCCCACCCCATCCACCGTACCTTCATCGCCGGCCACCACCTCCGCTGCCGTTTCCGGCGCCGGCCACCTATTCTGGCGCCGGCGTTCCCAAATTTTTTTTTTCCTTCCTTTCTCCCTCCCTCTCTCCTTCCCTCCCCTCTCCCCCGACCTATGCAGCAGCAGCAGTTACTTTCCTCCTGCTCTGGTTTTTCTTTCTCCCTCCAGTCACTCCAAGGCTACGGCTGACGGGGGAACAGGGAAGGGGGAAACGGGAGGGGGGTGGCGGGGCAGGGCAGAGGGGCTAGCGGGGGAAGGGCTGGCGGGGAGGGGGTGGCGTGCAGAGGAGAGGGGGAAGGGGCAGAGGAGGTGGCGGGGGGAGGGGAAGGGGCAGGGCAGAGGGGCTAGCGGGCCAGCGGGGAAAGGGCTGGCGGGGGGGGGTGGCGGGGCAGAGGGGAGGGGAAAGGGCAGAGGGGCTGGGGGGAAGGGGGTGGCGGGGTAAAGGGGGTGGTGTGCAGAGGGAAGGGGGAAGGGGCAGAGGGGCTGGCAGGGGAAAGGGGTGGCGGGGGAAATGCAGAGGAGAGGAGAAGGGGAAAGGGAGGGGTGGCGGGAGGGGGAAGGAAGAAGAAGAAGAAGAAGAAGAAAGAGAGGAAAGAAAAGAAAAAGGAAAAAAAGAAAAAGAAAGAGAAAGAAAAAAAAAAGGAAAAGGAAAAAAAAATTCACCTTACAAAAACTTTTACAAAATTTTTTATCTTACAAAAATTTCTACAAAAAAAATTTTCACCTTACAAAAACTTCTACAAAATTTTTTTAAAAACTTCTACAGTGCACTACAGTAAAGTTTTAAACAAATTCCTAAAAAACTCAGGTTCCAAACAGGCCCAAACTTCTATGAAAGCAATAATGTATGCTGCAATCATTTCCATGTGCACCGTACGAGGACAAGGTTTTGGTAACTTGTATTAATGGACCTATTTGTCAAACGTCCGCTAATGAATCTCATGCACGCCATCAAGTTCTACAAGTAAGTTCAAATTGAATTAGTCTTTTTCAATGAAGATATATAGCATAAAATTTCTTTACATTAGCAGATTTGAATCTAAGGTTCTGTTTGATAATTCAATTCAGCACTGAAACTTTATGAGTTCAAATCTTAATATGTTCAGTTGCATTTGATAACCAAAAATAAAACATCTGAATTAATTAAATAGTACCAAATTTTCTAGGCAAAATTTGGTCCCAAAAATAAGTGATAAGCTAGTCATTTATCATTTAATGTGATATACACTCAAATGCATCAAATTTAGTACTTAACTATTCAATAATTTAATAGATTCAGATTTCAAATTTCAAGCTTCAGTTCTATCAAATGCACCATAAATCCTCTTGTGAATGTAATTATTGGTCTTGTAATTCTTCAGGTTAATAGGTTACATGGACAAGAGGTAGTTCGAGTTTCTCACATGGAAAAGTTAGGCATTGATGTCGGCACTATAGAGCGCTACAAGTGTGCCTGGCGAGATGTTGTCCATCTTCGTGCAAGAGCAAATAAAACATTAAGGGATTGTCCCAAGTGTGAGCGATGCCAAGCAGATATCATGGGCTCCTCAAACATGTTTTGTTCCATTGCCTGCAAAGTAAGAGTTACTCAATTTTTCAGTCAGATAAATCTTTTAACACACTGATAGTGTATACAATGACTTTAGATACATACCATATATGTAAAGTTTGATGTTCATAATATAGCATATATCTAGACCCCTCAGAAAAATTTAATCCTCATTAGTATAGGCAATTATGATCGAAAACTACATTGGTTTTGCTGTTTAATCTGGATCTTGAAGATGATGGTCCAAGCCAGCAAATCTTACTCTGCTAGTGGGCCAAGCAACCAAGTCTTCTCTCCTAGAAGGCATGCTAGGAAAGGAACGCCTATTAGATCCCCTCTCATGTAATCAGTCGCCAAAATTTATTTTCTTGATATTTAGGCCATCCAAGCGATTGTTTAAGGTTCATGAGTTGCTTTATTATCGTAAAGCATTTACATGCGAGGTTTTTTTATGAGTAATAGCTATTTGTTTTTGCTTAGAGGTTTGGTATTATGGCAAAAACTTTTGTTGTGTTTTTTATGTTTCTAAAGTCCATAACATTACCATGATGTTTGTGGTAGCTCTATGCTGGTTTCATTTATTAATAGAGAATATCAGCATTATCTAACAACATAAAAGATGCGTTGAGCTAGCCATCTATAAATTCCTCGCTTTTCAGTGTTTCGTTAACAATGAAAACATTTTTTACTTTTAGTGGGTTAGCTAATAAATAGTTAAATACATCAAATGTGCACTAACAATTAAAGATAAAAAAGATTTATTGTTGCCTAAAAGTTATTGGAATGCGAAATAATCAACGACTAACAATTAACAAGGAGTGTGTTTGGATATGAGATTATTTAAAATAATCACTTTAGCACTTTTTTTAAAATGTGATGTATGTAAAGATAATAAAATAATGATAAAAAATATATTTATAATGTAAGGAAACGTATTCGTCAATATGTATAAACCTGTACAAACTAAGAATGAAATTGAAGTACGTAAACATGCAAGTCAACGTGCCAAGAATGAAATTGAAGTATGTAAACATACAAGTCAATGTGCATGTCCACTTGATTGCATGATAGGGATGGGCACATGTCGGATACTCGCCCGTATGCTATTTGGCTAATCTGATTCGCAATCTAACCCTTATTTGCCTCGTATATCAGTGATGCCCGCTGAGATAAGGTCGGGTCAATGAGTACCTGCCCTGCCTGGCTTATGATTTATTTTTTGAAAAAATATATATATACTAATTTAATTTTATGTTTTACATATTCGTCTAAGATTTAATGAAGATTTTTTCTCAAAAAAATCTCCCATCAAGAAACAAACGCGCGAAGAGAATACAATAAAAAGGAAAAAATTAAAAGAATTCAAAATCAATGAAAATTTGAAATAAATAGTACCTTTTTTAAATATATATTCCATGTTAATTAAACTCTTTTCTAAAAAATAAAAGATCATGATCTCTATAAATGAATCTTATAAACAAACTATTCTCTCCCATATTTGTAATGCAATTTTTCAATGAAATTGCTTATGTAGCACTGAAAATATTATTTTGTAGTACGTGTATAAAAATAAAAAATATATATATATATATGCAGAGCGGAATGAGTACTCGCGAGTTTTAAATTATGTGATCTTAACCTACCATGCATCTAAACAAGTATTTGACCCTCTTTTAATCCAATCAGATAATACGAATCGAATTTGCATCAGATCAAATCGGATATTACGAATTTTCGGATTAACGTGTATTTTTGCCTACCCCTGCCAACATTAAAAAGGAAGTGAAATAGAGAGGCACGCTGCAGTTAGAGTAGTTGGCATGTAACTTGAAAATGGTTGAACACAATCAATATCCATTGGGACTTATGATTTATGACTCTTGTACAGCTTCGAATTCCAAGCCTCATTGAAGTGCATGATTGAATAATTACAGCTACCAGCCACTTGTACGGTTTTGAAATTTATTTCTTTGGTCGTTGCACTTCTGCAAATGAGTACTAATCTAGTAATGCTAAGAATATATTTCAGTTGCCATAATGGTGGCAAACATTATGACCATTGAATGCCCCTTGTGGTAATTTTATTGGCTCGATTAGATAAGGGTCATAAGTTTCTTATACAATTTGATTTTTTTTTTTATAAAAAAATGAATTTCATTAACAAATCGTTATGATTAGAAATGGTACAATAAATATGCACTAGAAATAATACATCTATAATTTAATAGATATAAAGATATGAAAAATTATGAACATATCTTAAAAACACAAAGAAATTTCAAAGTCTTCTAATAAAGCGCTATGACCCCTTTTGTACATGTTGCCAGTAGATTTGTTAATCAATTGCTTTAATCTTTAATAATGATGATAAAATTTATCAAAATAGATCAAAGATCTAAAAATCTTTGATCTGATAATCAAATTTAAAATAAATTCAAATCTAACAACGAAATAAGAAAAAATTATACAAAAATCTCACTAAGAACTAAGGAATAAAAAATTTTCACTGGAAACCTTTAAGAGAAAAGCAAACCCTCACTAAAAAAATTTAAAAGAAACCTTATTAGAAAACAAAGTAAAAACAAATGATACTCTCCCTCTCTTCGAATAGAAATATCTTTTGAGGAGAAAAGAAAATGGAGAAAGAAATTGAGGAAGAGGAGATGTGATGCTGATTAAGTACTCGTAGGTTGGAATTTTGACCCTTCATTAGGCCTAGCTTGTATTGGTACTTGTAGGGAGAAAATCTTCAAAACCTTAGGTTGTGTTTGGATTGCATTTTCTGTCATGGAAAAATTACTGTAACGATTTAATATATGTGAGAAAAAAAAGTGATAGAAAAATATGATCACGAAAAACGATAATAATATTTTCCGACGGAAATAAGCAATCCAAACAAGGCCTTAATTGATGGATAAAATCACGTAGTCAAATCCAGCTGCCAAGCAATTAATGGCTCATGGCTAATTCTTCAGATTCACACCAGTGTTTTGAAAACCGGACCGGACCGGCCGGTTCGACCGGTCGAACCGCGAACCGGCCATGGCTCCGGTCCGGTTCAATGCCAGGTTTGACTTTGTCAAGAAACCGGTCAAAAACCGGTCAGACCGCGAAACCGCTGAACCGTATCTGAACCGGTTATTTCCGGTTTTTGAGTTTTCTTTTTTTTTTTTTTGCAAAATGTTGTTATTAAGATTCGAACTCAAGACCTTTGTAATAGAAGACCAATGTAGTAACCGTTGCACTATCACATCTTATTAGTTTTTTTTTATAACTTATTTATATAAAACAAACACTCATATTTCTTTTGTTCCATTTTTTTTACAAAATATCATCCTTTCATGACTCTTTCTTTTTAATCTTCAACACACATACACACACACACTCTCTCTCTCTCTCATCTTTTCTTTTGCCACTCATTTTTTAATCAAACCTCTTTATTTTTAATTTATTGATGTTTTCTTCCATATTTTAATTTTGTTTTTGTTCATTAAATTTAAAAAAGTTAAAAAAGAATTATTTTTCTTTAACCCAATTTATTTAATACCACAACCACTCACTTTTATCTCATTTTTTGTTTCTTATCAAATTTGCATTTCTATTTTCAATTCTCTTGATTTTCTTCGAACTCCAAACTTCCTTTTTTAAATTGTAAATTTAAATTCCAAAATGTAAATTAAAATTTAAGTTCACAATGTCTAAATTCTCATAGACATGAATTTTGTATAATTTCAAATATTGTGATATTTTTGGATTATATTTAAGATTTTTTTGGTAGATATAATTGAAATTGAGATGAAATTTATTTGTTTTAACTTATAATTTAAAAAATTTATTTTTAAAAATCTAAATTATTCAAAAATAGTAAACTTTTCATCATATAAAGTATTAAATTATCCATTACATGTCTTATTTTGTGCACATATATATTTATATAAATTATTTTTAAAAAAATTTATTGAACCGAGGTTGAACCGGTCCGACCGGTTGAACCTCGACCCTTTCACTTCACCGGTTCGATTAACGGTCCGGTTTTTAAAACATTGATTCACACGCTAAAATGGGATCAAATGCTTGTTCTCAAGTGTACCTAGTTCGTAAGTAACCATGATGTTTGACCTCCTAGATCCAATAAGTACAGAGTTCTTTGGATCTCATCTTTTTTTTTACCCTGTTTTTTCTAGGACCCTTAGATCTCATAGAGGAATTGAAGGGCCGCATAATGAATTCATTATACCAAAAAAAACATTGTGAAAATTTTACCCCAAAAAAAAACCAACAAAAAAAAAAGGAGTGAAGCATAGTAAAATTTAACATGAAAAATTATAGTAACTAGTTAGTAGTAATAGTTAGAATGAGGTAATACACCACAATATTCTAAAATATTACACAAACGAGGCTGGAATTCATTTCCTACAAGTTATTACTCTCCATATATGTATCATCATACTAATCATACCAATAACTTACTACTAATAACTTGCTTAAGCATAAGCACTAACAATATACCACCATCTAATTCAGATTTAAGCTAAGAGCCAGAAATTCTTCTGCCATCTGGTGCTGATGAGGTACCCACCCATGCCTTTGCTTTGCTTCCTCACTCCAATTGTTAAGCAGTCCACTGCATTGATGCATTGTTCCACAAACTCCTCTGAGCTGCTGGTTCCACAGAGGCTGCAACAGTTGAAATAAGACTTAAATGGTACTAATTTCCTAGTGAAAAACCAATGACCAATTGGACCCCAAAAGAAGTAAAAGCATTATTTTTGTTGTAACAACATTTAGGATGAAAATTGTCACATATATTAAAACTTTTTACACATGTAGGGAAGAATGAAATGGGATCTAGTCAAGAGACATGAATGATAAATTAATTGGCTTTTAAGTAGTAATAATACCCACCAATTAAGCAGCATTGAAGAAGGCTTTTTCTGACCCAAGACTAGGACAGACACCTCCAGTTTCTTCACTTGGCTCATCACTGTGGCCAGTTTTGGTCCTTGAATCACAAGTGCCTCCACTTCAACCTGAGTAGTTGGGGCAGTAGAGATGAAATTAATGTAGTAAGGATATTGGACACAAAAAAAAAAGCACAGATCTGAAAACTGTCTCCATTTTCCCCCATAAAGTTGCAACAATGGAAAATGACAAAAAGAGAAAGCATTTTAAGAAATGATTATCTCTCCCACCATGCTAAAGTGAACAAAATCATGACTCATTTCCTTTTTGTTCTGGAAAAACTGGCAAAAGAGAAACAAGTAAAGGGGAAAAAAAGAAAAAGAAAAATCAGAACATATTCTGTTTTTTTTTTTCTGAGAGAAGGCAAACAAGGAAAAATCACTAGTCACTACTCTCTTTTGGTCAAGAAAAAAAAAAGAAACCAAAAAGCAAGACACTAAAGAGTGACAGAAAAACAGACCTCAAATCCCACAACATAAAACCTTTTAAAAAAAAAGAAACCATACTCATCAGCCTTAGTTTGTCACTTAATCAGCAATCTAGACATGAATTTATAAAGTCATACAAATGAGCAAGTTTAGTAATGCTATTATTAAATCACTTACCTCAGGCTTGAAAGCCTGAAAAGATCAGAAACTAAACTAGAAGCAACAACTAAGACATGGATTATGTATACATAAATCTCTTACCTCAGGCTTGCAAGCTTTACAAAGGGATCCCAGAGAACTGGCAAGATAAGGAGAGCAAGAAGAAGAAGATGACTCAGAAGTGTTATGCGAAGGAGGGACAATGTGAAGCAGAGTTAACATATCACCCTTGTTGGTAACATGAGTAAGAGCCCACATCATTGCATGCTTAGAATGAGAACTCTGATCCACCACCACCATTACTCTTTTCCTCATTACAAATCCACCATTTTCACATCCAGCACTTGCATACATGTTGTTAAACCCTTCCATTTGCTTCAAACTAGCTTCATACCTGTACAGCCCTCTTCCGTTTTCATCACCAACATCAGCATTCTTGCCACTAGCCCATCTTTTTGATCTTGATGTGTAGCCTTCTTTCCTACTTATCTGCCTCAAGAATGAAGCTGAACTTGGCATTCTTGTTTTCTTTTTTTTTCCTTTTCCTGACAAACCACTTTCACTTTAGTGTATTCTTGGGGGAATGAAGGTTCTGGGCCGGTATATTAATACTATATTATAGCCTTGTTGAGGGACAAAAAGAGGAGCAAAAAGAGGAGGGTATAGGTGGGAAGGGGAATGGGCAATGGTAGGGGAGGTTATGATGATGCAATGTTATGATTTTATTAACTTTAGTACGGTGGAAAATGACTACCAAGTCACGGGAATCACTGGGCTAGTTGTGGCTTTATGTACGAGTAGAAACAGTAAAGAAATCAAAGTTTGTCAGAATTGATGATGAAATGGGGGATTCTTTTGTAGGTACTGCCCATCCCTTTCCATTAGGCATTAGCATTAGACCAGAAATCAGAATCTTTTGCTTGATTTCTGAGGAAATGGTCCATGTTAGCATAAGGAGACCACTAGATTCTAATACTGTGCATTACTGCAGAAATTCATGGATAAAATTCGACTTTACATATTTTAAGGATATATACTAATTAAAGATTAAGGATGTAAAGGCTAATTAGTGTAGACCCCATGTGGCATTACTCCCCTGAATATATTTTCTTTGTATTAGCACAAATAGTTCTCCTACTAGTAAGTATTCTTTCATTCATCTATTTACTCAATTCAAACGAAAATTTGCAAGCGAAAATGTGTCAATTCATTATTATGGAAAAACTATAAAAATGTCTATTGTTCTATCATTGTTGTTACATGTATTAGTTTCTTCCTTTTTTTTGTACTTTCTAATATAGTCTCACTCGATTCTACTATCAGAAAAAGGAAAAGAAAAAGAAAAAAACAATATGTTCATTCTGGTATTGGGCTGCAGTTAGGAATTTTTGCTTATGATGTAATAGGTGTTACAACGCCAAGCTTAGCCTCCTTTGTAATGGGCCATTAAGCCGTCCAAAATCACCCTTGTTTGGATTGTCATTTTTTCTTTAAAAATTTTATGTTTTTTGTAAATATATTTTTCAGTCATTTTTTTATCTCACATATATTAAATTACTACTATATATGTTTCCATAAAACTCTAAAAAAAAATAACAATTCAAACAAGAACTTGTTAACATTGTTAACAAAAGAGAAATATTGTTAAACATTAAGGTATTTGTAAAGTCCCAATTAATTGAAAAAATACTTTGATAAGTCTTTCCAAAGATGAAAATATAAAAGCATAAGTTATAATGCGCTGAAAAAATCCAAACCAATCAAAATAAAAAGAACACTTTTATACGTCTACCAGGCAAAGAAAGTGTACTAAATATTTAGGTCCTAGAAAGTAGAAACTCAGATACAGCTCCAAGTAGTTTTTTTTACTGTTTTAGATGTAGAAACTCGGACTAAACTAGTTTGTTATTAAGTTTTTGAGATGTGTGCATGAAATAGAGTACAATCATATCTGGACAGACCAATTCGGCAGCTACTAGAATTATAGGCAAATGCATTTTGGATTTCAGGTGTCCGGCCTTGTTTGGATTGCCGGTTTCGTAAAAAAATTACGTCGTTTTCCGTGATCACATTTCCTTATTATCTTTTTTCCTCATATACATCAAATCGTTACAATAATTTTTCCATGAAAAATCACGAAAAATGCAATCCAAACACAACAGCCATTTTGTGTTTGTGTTTGTTTTTATTTCAGGCTATTGTGCTAACTCATCATCTCACTAGTTGGGATTATGCAATTGCATGTGCGTTTAGATAAAAGATTTTATATTTGCAAAAAACTTTTGAAAATACAATAGTGTAATACTTATTTGTAATTTGATTTATGTGAAATAAAAATGTAATTAAAAATCATATTTATGGTGTGATAGAATTTTTTTGTAATAAAAAAAATCACGACAAATTTTGCTACTCACCGAACTTTATATCTCACGTTTAATCTAACATGTCCACCTAATTTTCTAATTTTAAATCAATTAATACCCACCACTAATTCCACTCTACAATCACCACTACGATTGCAATTAACCCAAATTTAATAAGATAAATTTTGATTATGATTTTCGAAGCTCCAATCTGTTACCACCCCTTCTGATTATGTATAATATATGTTGAAGCAGCAGGTTTCTCACTTCATTCATTAAATTACTTCTTTTGTGTCAAAAAATTCATTTCACTCCTAAAAGTGCTTCATCTTTAACTTTCTATTAATAGCCTTAACATAAAAAATTTTCATGTATTTCGGTTTCGATAAGATAGCAATTTGTGGGATGTGGATACAACTAGTAAATGTAGAGTAGCTAACGAGGCAGTGAGTTTTATGTGACGCGTTCAAATTATTTAGGGATAATTTTAGAAACCTCTCCTGAGATTTCTGATAATCTCATTAGGCTCCTCTAAAGTTTATAAAATTACATAAATCTCCCCTAAGGTTAAGGTTTTGATAACAAAATTAGTTCAATTAAAAAAAATAACATTAAAAAGGTACTTTAAAGAGAGAGATGAAACTTTTATTTGATAAATACCGCTTATGCATGTATATAAATCATATTAATAAAATAATAAGATTAATTAAAAGTTAGAAACAATTAATACACACATTTAACCACTCAAAAAGTTCTATTTAATAAATTAGATAATACAAATAAGTAACAAAACTACACTAATGATTACAAAATTCAGCGAAATAGACTAGTTATATTTTTTATAGGGATAATTTCAGAAACCTCCCCTGAGGTTTATGACATTTACACTGACCTCCCCTGTGGTTTGACCAATTACACTGACCTCCCCTGAGGTTACTAATTCTTTGCAAATTTAGTCAAAATGATTAGAATATTGTTTTAGGGAGTGAAATTAGAATTTTATACCAAATTTGCCCTTTGTACTACATGTCCAATGAATGACAAAGTACTACAAATCAATTAATAATTAATAAACTTTAAGGAGTATAGTTTATAGGCAAATACGCATTACCTATTTAAAGTACCGACTCTTTACGAAAATTTTACTTTCAAACATTTAATTTAATACAAATATTTACGCTCAAATACAGATTTGTATTTACTTTCAAATATTTAATTTTTGTTAAATACAAAATCTACCAATCTCTCTTCCGTAAAAATATTAATATAACACTTTTTGAATTTTAGTTCCAAACATTTATGTATTTAACATAAATTAAATGATTCAGAATAAAATGTCCATAAAGAGCCAATACTTTACTCGTGTAATGGATGAAAGCCATAAAGAATTAATACTTTATGAGCCTTTTTTTAAAAAAATATTTAATTTATATTAAATAAATAACCTATCGATTTCCTTTTTGCAAGAATATTATTGTAACATTTTTTGAATTTCAAATATTTACGCTCAAATACAGATTAGTATTTGCTTTCAAATATTTAATTTTTGTTAAATACAAAACCTACTAATCTTTCTTCCGTAAAAGTATTAATATAACTGTTCTCAAATACAGAATTAATACTTTATGAGCCTTTTTTTAAAAAAATATTTAATTTATATTAAATAAATAACGTATCGATTTCCTTTTTGCAAGAATACTACTGTAACATTTTTTGAATTTCAAATATTTACGCTCAAATACAGATTAGTATTTGCTTTCAAATATTTAATTTTTGTTAAATACAAAACCTACCAATCTTTCTTCCGTAAAAATATTAATATAACTATAACAGCCCCACTTTCCCCTAAGGCGAACCAAAGGGGTTAGCGGACTGCCTGCCCAGCTCTCGCCAGGACTACGAATCAGTTCACGTCGATCTAATACGTTCCGGAACATACCCACGCGCGTAAACAAGTCAAAATCACAAAATAAAAAAAAATGAAAATCGAAGCCGATGATGAACAGTACCGGCCACGTCAGAATCCATATACTAGGCCGAGAGTAGCCAAAATTTTTCTTTTGCCGTTTGAAATACGAGTTGATCCGAAATTCAACCAAATATCAACCAAACATACATACATTGAAATGTAACATTTACAAGCCAAAGCGGCATATCAAAAACCATTCATTACGAATATACATGTTCGGTTTGCCAATCAAAAGAAAGTGAACCCAATACACATTAGGGTTTCATTCAAAGAGCTATCCAAAAGATACATTTACATGAGCTCAACTTGACAACCAACAAGTATAACCTTTCCAAAAGTGGTCATTTTCCTGTAAGGAAAACAAATGGAATGGAATGAGCTTAAGCCCAGTGAGTTACTACCACATAAGCAACAAAGATCACATAAGCATAATCTTTCATTTCAAGTACACAATTAAGAAGTAAAACAAGTCGGTAAAAGGATACGGACGGCTCTCAAGAGCCCATTTCCACGCTTACATTCTTGATCCAATCTCATTGACTCTCCGTCAACGTTTATGAGTACCAACCGTAGAACCCACTTCACTCCCATCCCTTCCACCAAACATACCCCAACCGGGCCCGCACTCCAATCAGTAGCTTTTGGTAATACTCGAGTTTACCGGAATCAAGAGTCTCATTACTACAAGATTCCCCAGTACAGTCCCCGTGGCATGTCAATTTTCACGACCAAGCCCCCGCCGGCTCGATTCAATTGACTACCAACGGGGTTGAGCTCAGTAGTACAGTAAGGCCGTTGGATACTCGTCCAAACGACACCAAATCAGTTTTTCATGAAGTGAATTCAATATCTCATATAGCAAGTGCAGTATATCAGTGAAGCGGTAAACAGTCATTAACGGTATCACAAGGGGTGAGGGCGGTCAAGTACACCCTCACCTCAATCAATTCCAATAGCCAAATAAGCCTTCAAGGCATCAAAATCACATATAGCAAAGCCACATTGTAACATTCAAGTGAGTAGTATACTCACCAATCAAGTAAGTGTTGTTTCATGCACGTCCGTCAAAAGTATTTCGTGAACCACCGTCACGCCCTAGAACACGCAAACAAGTACAATGAGACTCGATAACGAGTCATAAAGCAATGCCAATCACAACCCCAATAGGGTTTTATAAACATATACAAGCATCATAGGCAACCAGAAAATCCGGAAATGCAATTAACTTTGGCCCTGAAAAAAAATAGTTTTGTCCTCATTTTGCGGTAATGGCACCGATTTCACTACGATTATCGGATGAGGGTGCAAGACCCACCGTTTCGAAGCTAAGAAACAGGGCTACAACAATGTAGAAGGTCACTCAGTCCAATTCCTAGCAAAACTAGGTCAAATATGCAAAATACCAAACCAGAACCTTAATTGCAGGTTTACAAATTACACTATGCTGTAATTAGTCCAACTCAGTCTATACAAGTCCAAATTCATTGATTCCAAAGGCATGCGGTAGCTAAGACATCAAGCTACATTTCATCAGAAGACCTCAACAACCAAATCCAAAGCAATTCCAGCCAAAACCACCAATTACAGACGCAGTTCTTACATCCTGAAACCCAGAACAGCAATAGTAATTTCGACTTTTCTCACTCCACACAACTCCGATTGACCTAAAATTTTACAGGCACCTCACACACATCAATACCTAAAACTTTCATGTTTTAAGTAATGGCCAATTCGGCCTCTATCTAGGACCTAAAATTTCGGACAGAATGCCCCCCTCAAGAACCCTAGTTTTCTGAAATTTCTTCCAAACCAGAAATTGGTTGCAAATACCAATCATGTACACCTACTAGAGTCATTAACCATCATTTCCAACCATCATAGATAGCCACAACATCATGATCACATTAAACCAGAAAAATCACCAATAAATTGAAAACTTCATCAATTCATCCAAAAGCAAGAAATAAACCACAAAATTCATCCCTTTAGCTACCACTAGGCACAAGTTAAGCTTCATTAAGTGTAGGAGAAAGTTCAATCACCACTCACCTAGTAAACAAGAGAGGGAGAGTTGTAGGACACCTTAGCTCCTCCAAACACTTCACCAAACAAACCACTAACACCTAGTGAAAGGGTTTTATGGAGTAGAAACAAGTTTAGGTGATTGCTTTGGATGATTTGCACTAGATGGATGCCAAGATTTTGAAGAGTTTCTTCCTTCCTAAGCTCAAGGTGGCCGGCCAAGATAGAAAAGAAAATGGTGATTTTTGGTTAGTTTTTGGTTTATTTAATCAAAGGGTAAAACATTGCATAGTAGTCAAAAAGTTACCACCAATCCCAACATGACAAGTGTCACTTCATTAATGCATTCCTATCCTTCTTTTTTCCTCTCACATCAATCACTTCACATCCTCTACTTATCTCTTAACACCCGATAAATTTCAACCACTATCCGAAACCTAACCTAATTGGCCGAATTTTTCCGAACTTTTCGCACTAGTGGGTCCCACGTCCGATATATATCCTTAATTTTTCAAAAACTCTCCAATACTAGAAAAATCATCTAAAAACATAATTACTCATAAAATTCACCAGAAAAATTTTTCCTAAGCCAGAAAATGCAGAAAACATGTCTTTAAAGGGGAAAAACCCTAGGAAAATTATTAGGGAATTTACGGGTTCTCACAATAACACTTTTTCAATTTTAGTTACAAATATTTATGTATTTAACATAAATTAAATGATTCAAAATAAAATGTCCATAAAGAGCCAATATTTTACTCATGTAATGGATGAAAGCCATAAAGAATTAATACTTTATGGGCCATTTTTTAAAAAAAAATATTTAATTTATATTAAATAAATAACCTACCGATTTCCTTTTTGCGAGAATATTACTGTAACATTTTTTGAATTTTACTTACAAACATTGATATATTTATCATAAATTGAATGTTTGAAAGTAAAATACCCGTAAAGAGCCGGTACTTTAAATAGGTAATGTGTATTTGTCTATAAACTATACTCCTTAAAATTTATTAATTATTAATTGATTTGTAGTATTTTGTCATTTATTGGACATGTAGTACAAAGGGCAAATTTGGTACAAAATTCTAATTTCACTCCCTAAAATAATATTTTAATCGTTTGGACTAAATTTGCAAAGGATTAGTAACCTCAGGGGGGGTCAGTGTAATTGTTCAAACCACAGGGGAGGTCAGTGTAAATGTCATAAACCTCAGGGGAGGTTTCTGAAATTATCCCTATTTTTTAACTTGATGTTTGTTATGATCCTCGTGATTTTGAACAGAAAATTTTCAAAATTTGTGTGCACGTGCGCGTGTGCCCGCACGCGTCTATATGTAAAGCTCAATTAAACTCAATTAAGTTCAATAAACTTTCGAACCTCACATACTTGGATCAAGGTGAAGCTCGTAAAGCCATTAGAGTTACTCGAAATAGAACTCGAATTCTGTTAAGGTTGATAGGTTGTTAGAGCTGCTCGAATTCGAACTCAAATCGGTTAATGCGTATTTAAGTTTGAATTTTGATCGAACAAGTTCACGAACTACTTGATTGAGTTTGACTCTTTTGCATCCCTGTTGCCAACATAAGTTATTTTAGTCGATATGGATAGACCATTTCTTTTATATAAGCCTTGTGTTTCATTTCTGCTGCCGATGCAAAAACTAGTTAGTGAAATAATACGTAATTATCTCATAAAAGAGCTGTGTTTTCTGAAGTCCTTCATAACTTACTCCGTTCCATTGTTCGAAGGGCCACAAATTAACCCCTGTAATAGAACTTTTACTTTATGTTTTTCCCAAGAGGTAAATGCTGTAGGTGCATTGAGTGCATTCTTTACTGCTCATTCATTGGGTCAGTAAAAATCAGAGGATGCAATAAAAGATCCTGAGCCCTTCAAGACAATCCATGATAGCGAGTAGGACAATAAACTGATAAAGTAATCAGAAGATTAAATGAACAGTTTTTAAGTAAATAATTAATTAAAGAAAATGTCAGAAGGGACCCCTCGTGAATTGAGTTTTGGAGTTTTCGAGTCAGAAAGGTCGTACTTCCAAATTATTGCTTCCGATTAATTCGCCGAGCTCAGCTCACCCTCGCCCATTTCAAAATTACCATTTCATCCTTTCGATGCTGGAACATCCCTCGTCAGATAATTTAGTAAATTTCATTTTACTATTAATAATTTTTTTTTTGCTTTTGCATATATATATATATATATATATATATTTGGGATAATTTCAGAAACCTCCCCTGAGGTTTATGACATTTATACTGACCTCCCCTGTGGTTTGAACAATTACACTGACCCCCCATGAGGTTACTAATCCTTTGCAAATTTAGTCCAAACGATTAAAATATTATTTTAGGGAGTGAAATTAGAATTTTGTACCAAATTTGTCCTTTGTACTACATGTCCAATGAATGACAAAGTACTACAAATCAATTAATAATTAATAAACTTTAAGGAGTATAGTTTATAGGCAAATACACATTACCTATTTAAAGTACCGGCTCTTTACGGGTATTTTACTTTCAAACATTTAATTTATGATAAATATATCAATGTTTGTAAGTAAAATTCAAAAAATGTTACAGTAATATTCTTTCAAAAAGGAAATCGGTAGGTTATTTATTTAATATAAATTAAATATTTTTTAAAAAAAAATGGCCCATAAAGTATTAATTCTTTATGGCTTTCATCCATTATATGAGTAAAATATTGGCTCTTTATGGACATTTTATTCTGAATCATTTAATTTATGTTAAATACATAAATATTTGTAACTAAAATTGAAAAAGTGTTATATTAATACTTTTACGGAAGAAAGATTAGTAGGTTTTGTATTTAACAAAAATTAAATATTTGAAAGCAAATACTAATCTGTATTTGAGCGTAAATATTTGAAATTCAAAAAATGTTACAATAATATTCTTGCAAAAAGGAAATCGATAGGTTATTTATTTAATATAAATTAAATATTTTTTTAAAAAAAGGCTCATAAAGTATTAATTCTTTATGGCTTTCATCCATTACACGAGTAAAGTATTGGCTCTTTATGGACATTTTATTCTGAATCATTTAATTTATGTTAAATACATAAATGTTTGGAACTAAAATTCAAAAAGTGTTATATTAATATTTTTACGGAAGAGAGATTGGTAGATTTTGTATTTAACAAAAATTAAATATTTGAAAGTAAATACAAATCTGTATTTGAGCGTAAATATTTGTATTAAATTAAATGTTTGAAAGTAAAATTTTCGTAAAGAGTCGGTACTTTAAATAGGTAATGCGTATTTGCCTATAAACTATACTCCTTAAAGTTTATTAATTATTAATTGATTTGTAGTACTTTGTCATTCATTGGACATATAGTACAAAGGGCAAATTTGGTACAAAATTCTAATTTCACTCCCTAAAACAATATTTTAATCATTTGGACTAAATTTGCAAAGGATTAGTAACCTCAGAGGAGGTCAGTGTAATTGTTCAAACCACAGGGGAGGTTTCTGAAATTATCCCTATATATTTTTTGGTGGCAAAGTGGATAAGAGGTTAGAATTGAGTAAAATTAATTTATCTAGTGGGTCAATTGATGGCTTTATTTACATAATCTCCACAAGATTTGACAAGAAATTCCATGTTGTGACATTTACTACTAGAAGAGTTTTACTGCTCATCTGTATATCATTGATTTTATTTCTTTTCCACTTACAAATTTATACTTGTAATTTGAAAATGGCTATGGTCCTTTAGTTAATTAAACTTTTCGAACCTTTGATTAATATACATGATAAAATGAATTTTTTTTCTTACCTTAACCAGTATATATATCTTTACCTCATTAGAATATTCTTCTTGGTTAAACTAAATCTTTTTTATTTACTTTAGAGTAAATATTAAGAAAATGTCATAAGACTGGTAATCAAGTATTATTAAGTACTATTTTCATGTTGATACGGTGAAATTGTATTATAAAAGCCTCAGTCTACATTTATGTAACTGAAGATTAATCACTGAGGTTTGTTTGGATAGTTCCATTATCCCAAATAATATTTCGCTTGCATCATAAATACATTTTTCAACCCATCTTTTTATATTTCCAATCACTTTTTTATCTCACATACATCACATCACAAAAAGTGCTACATTAATTATTCCAAATAATATTTCAAATAATATACCCTATCCAAACAAAACAGACAGTTATAAGAGGTGCATTTCATTATTGCCTCTAGATCTCTTTCATTGAGCTCATTTTGAAGTTTTTTTTTTCTCAAAGAGTGTTTAGATCATTAATTTGAAATTTTTGCTATACAAGCCCCCTCAATCTTTTAGTTGATACAAGTTGAGTAGGAGTTGTACATTTTAAGTTGGGATTCGTAAATAAACCATAAGGTCAACTAAATATGAGGTACTCGAATTGAGAATTTTAAATGAATATATCTCACTAATGTTGCAGTATGATATTATATTTAGTATGATAGTCTCCATCTTTTTCTTTTAGGCCCCTAAAAAGCACACCGAAATTTGAGTGGATCAACTAAAAAAAAAAACCTCGAAAATTATCATTAGCATTTTAACTTCTATACATGTTTGTGGAAAAAGGTTACGTCAAACTCAACTCTTATATTATTGTAACTCGACATGACATGACAGAAGAATCCTGTCAATATTAGTCCTATCATGGAAATATGTACTATAGATTTGTAGTCCTATTTGAGATTTACTCCTTGAACTATTAATTATAACACTTACTATAAACTTTTTTTTTTTGGGAAAATTCCCTTAAATTGATTGAAAACTAATTCAAAAGAAATTGAAATGACTATTTTACATCAAAGTGATCAAATATCCCAATCTAGCTCCTTCTTTTTCTTCTCACCGTTCCAAACTTCCAGTACATCTCTAATCCCCTTCTATGTATTCTTTCTTAATTGTGATCATTGAATGGACTAATGCAGAAACTTCAAATTATTCTTTCATTGTTTCCTATGTTGCTAACTGGGAGTTGTTTGGTTGTTCTTGCATTTATTAGTTTCAGAGTAAAGATGGATTTTTGTGCTAGTGATTGATAATGGTGTTGTGATAATTTTGCTTGATCGTGAACCACTATATTGATTGTTTGCAATGGTGAGTAAAGAAAAAAACCACAAAATAGATTTTTGAAGCGGTGATGGCTGATGATTTGTTGTAGATATATTTGACATGATTGTGGAGGTGATTTAGAATAAAATTATGTGAAGAAACGATGCAGATGGCATGTGCAATGGGTATTCTTGTCAAAATATCTGTTTTATTAGTCATTAGACCCCTTTACTCTCAATAAAGTTGGGCTAACCTGTGTGATTTGAGTAATATGCGACTAATTGGAAGCATGAGTTAGTTTGTAGGGATTGATAGTTTAGAGGGTAAGTTACATATTAAAGATAGTTCAGGGGCCAATTTGTAGTTTAGCAAAAAAACATAAAGCTCCATAGCCAAAAACTATTTTTCTTTTGTCCCACAACAAAAAAGAGAGAATAAAACTTTTGAAGTAAGACTAGCTTTTTAAACATGACTAAACAACTACCTTCTCTTTTCAATTGAAGAAAACATTACACATCGTAGAGACAATTTTTAGCCAGAAAAATGCATATTCTTGTTCTTGTCCTTTTTTTTTTTTTTTTTTTGATAGATAAGAGGAATCAATGCTTTGATCAAAGATGCTAATGTGGGTTAGATGCGTATAAATGTAGAGAAAAAAAGAGAGATGTGGTTAATTTCGAAATATATTTTGGAAACCATATAAATTGACACAATGATATATTCCTTCTAAAATGCTATTTACACTTTGTTTGTACTTAGGGTGCGTTTGATAAAATTAAAATTTAAAAACTGAAATCTGAAATTTGAAATCTGAATATTGAATCCATTGAGTTGTTCAATTGTTATATACTAAATCTGATAAATTTGAATGTATATTGCATTCAATGATAAATAAATAACTTATCACTTAATTTTAGAGCTAGAAAATGCAGTGTCACTTAATTAATTTAGATGTTCTATTTTTGGTTATCAATGAACATATTAAGATCTGAATACATTAAAT
Source organism: Coffea eugenioides (assembly GCF_003713205.1). NCBI lineage: Eukaryota > Viridiplantae > Streptophyta > Magnoliopsida > Gentianales > Rubiaceae > Coffea > Coffea eugenioides. The sequence goes on along the minus strand of NC_040044.1, from coordinate 33,921,061 downwards.
TTAAGTGTTGGATTAGGTTATCAAACTGGGCCTTACTTTGAATACTAAAAAGCGCTTAATTTTGTTGGAAATGCATTTAATATCTAAATGATTAATCTGTCACGCGTTTTGTAACCTTGATAATATACATTAAATTCACAATTACTCACCCAAATCTTTAGCTAAATTTTCTAGGCTTTTTAGAGAGCTCAGTCTTATAAATCTCATTTTGCACAAACTTTCACACAATCCTTGTAGAAAAATCATTGAAAATTTTTCGATCGTCCCTTTATTATCACTTGTTTTTATCTCTTAATTTAGTCATTTGTTTGCTTTTGGAATAATATTGGACCTTAAACAGTACAGAAAAATGTGAAATATTTTGTGTTCAAATTCTAAGGCCTTGTTTGGATAGTAATTTTTCAAACGTTTTTCGTGAACACACTTTTCAATTATCTTTTTATCTTACATATAATTTTTTTAAAAAAAAATCCAGAAAAATGCAATCCAAACAAGGTTAATTCCTAAAGCTTTCCCCGTTACCATTATCAAGACAATTGATTGATTAAGGAATAGGGGAAGATTTGTTTAATGCTTCTAGGTTTAAGGAGTAGCAACCAAAAAGCACTCGCAAAACTCGATGTTTCCGTTACTATCGGGTCTTTGAAGTCGGTTTCTTGGGGCTGATTATAATGCTATTGTTCTTCTCCTATTATGCATTTTGACTTGAGGTTTTGTTGAGTAAATTATAGAGACCTCCCAAAAGGTTTCCCACAATCAACAAACTTTCCTATAATTTCCGAGGGAATTGTTAATCGTACTTCACTTATTGTCAATCACATTTTTACTATCTATTTATTTATATACATCACATCACATTACAAAAAGTGCTACAATAATTATTTTAAATAATATTTTGAATAATTTTCTATTTAAACACACTCTTTCTTAGGCTTATGCAAAATATGAAATCAAATTACCGAAACGAGGGTATGTGTATATAATGGATAAAAATCAAAGGGGGCAAATCTTGCCCATTGCAAGGTCTAGAAAGAACTGAATGCAGGGAAAATACTCATGATAATATGAGTGTACTTTCAAGAATTGCAAGGGAAATTTTTATAAGAATGGCCTATCTTAGGGTGGTTATTGTTAGGGATAATTTGAGAAACTTTCCCTGAGATTTCTAACAATTTTACTCAGCTCCCCTAAAGTTTGAAAAATTACACTTACCTCTCTTGATTTGATAGTTTTAGTAACAAAACCTTAAAATAATATTAACTTGATCAATTTTTTAAATGAATATCCAAAAATACCCTTATGTAATGAGTTTTAATTTATTTTTCTATACAATTATAAGATTATCTAGTACAATTATGTCCATACCTACTATTTAATAAATAACTATAATAATAGTTTTATCATTATGATAGGATACTTTTGATGGTACTTTATTATGAATTTGGATTTATAAGATAGAAAATAAAATGTTGAAATAATTCATTTAGAGTTTATGAATTTTTCGAGTAGTGGGATTATCATAATTTTGTAGTGGTTTTGGGCCATTTCTTTTTGATTTATTGTTAATTTTAGTACCAAAAAATAGAAAACATAGATCAGCAAAAATACTAGATTACATATAAAATTAACTCGTCAAAAAAATTACTGAATCGACATTTAGTTATAATAGAAACTAGAAACAATAAGAAGGAATAAGAGAAAAAAAAGGAATAAGAAGGAAAAAGAATGAAAAAAATAATTTTAAAACTCATTCTCAGTATAAGCATACTAAATAAGGGAATTTCATTAAAATATTTAAGGGTAAAATTATCATTTTAAATGATAAGGGAGGTTTGCATAATTTTTTAAACCTCAAGGGAGCTCAGTGAAATTATTAGAAACCTCAGGGGAGGTGAGGTTTCTGAAATTATCCCTTATTGTAATTAACCCTTTCCTGTGCATAGGACCACATCTATGCCCTCTACGTATACGCAACCGTTTACCAGTGTGTGGAGTCAGAGATCAGGTTTTCTTGGGAATCCGAGCTTCTAAAAGAACGAAAATAAGTTGAAACTTCCAAGCAAGCAGAGCAATGGCATTGGGGAAGCTTGTGAGCAAATTTGAAAACTGATGAAACAGCAAGTAAAACAGAGAATACAGACGAATTAGCATTCAGCGACACCTTTCCTGGCTTCTCGTGAACCTATAATAATATTTTACTTTTGCACCCATAAACATTTTAGTAGATGCTAAAATGTACATTATTATTTTGTTGTATTTGGCAGATTAAAATTTGGCTGTTGGGCCCATTAATCAATCAGATATGGGGGGTTTGATAAATGCATTTTGTGCTTCTTAATTAGTTGTAATTTTTCGTAATAATATATTAATATTTTCTGGGGTCTTTAGTCTGAACAACTAGGAATTGGTGTATTTACCACAAAAGCAGGCTAAGGTATTTCCTTAACAATTTTAGTTACATTTGTTTTTCCCGACAATCAAGAAACAAAACAATTATTGATCAATAAAAACGAATGCCGAAGGGCAGGAATTCACGAGCTAGAAGCGTTATTCTTATGTCCTGGGATTATGCTTTAATCTATGGCATTTTTTCCGTGATCCTTTAGTAGGGCTAGCTAGGTGGAATATATACGTATGTATGTATATATCTGTGTGTGTATATATTTTGTGTACGAAAAGAAATTAGGTTATACAGATTCTGCTAAAGTACATATGTCATTTTCTATCGCAAATACAAAAAAATTAAACCGAGTAAGAAAATATGCTGATTTTTAGTGACTTTTGAAATATTATACACGAATACTAGTTTTAAATTTTACTTTTGTTCATGAGACATTAAACCCATGGAAGTATTCTCAAATAATTAGCTTTATATGAACAAAGGAGAATTTGGTTTGTAATTATGTTAATTACAGTACTATTCTGAAATTTTCTCACCAAGTACAGTATCAATCATAAAGTAAGATGTGGAAAAGCTTATCACTTAGCTCCGTTTGATTCAATGTAAAATATTTTCAACGGAAAATGTCTTCCATAGAAAATTTTATCTAGGAAAATAATTACTTTCTACATGTTTTTTCCAATGTTTGAGAGGAGATGAAGACTACAAATCTTTAGTGGGGTATTGCACAAGTGGTAGGTTTTGTTCTGAATTTTAAGGCTGGTGGGGGAGCATGAATGGATAGTTTTACTATTTACGAGACGGATATGGAAAATAACTTCAGTTCATTTATATGGGAAGTCATTTTATACCATCTGATGTAAAATATTTTCAGTAGGAAAAAATTTTCCCAAAGCAATAACCCAACCAAACAATAGAAAATCAGGAAAACATTTTCTGGAAAATATTTTCCTTCCAAACAAACAGACCCTTAGTTTATATAAATTTTCTTCAACAGTAAGAGTATTTTGAGTCTGTTATCGTTTGGAAAAAAAAAAAAGAAAGAAGTAAGAGTATTTTGAGTATATTTAGAAATATACAGTTCCAGAGCCTTTTTTTTTCAAAAAAAAAAATTGAATTTATTACCAGAGAATGATTTGCTTACATATGGTTCTAACAAATCTTTTGTGTCCCGGAAAGACCACCATCATTGTTGGGTTCTATGGATACTCGTGACCAACCAAGTCATTCTTGACCAAACGAATGTTTGTTTGACAATTTAGACAAGATTGTTGAGATGCTAAATTCTGTATCAGAAAAAGTAATGATTGACCCAGAGGAGCTAAGTATCACGACAAAGATAGCCATATTTAAGCAATCACGAGTATGTGAGTTTGAAATCTTTTAAAAATTAGAAAACCTATTCAGAACTCACTATATGAGTGTTTCTATTTTGATTATTTGTTGTATTATTAAATTTGAGTTATATTTTCCACAATTTCTAAAATAATTTGTACTTTTTTTGAGCATAGTTTGTTGGTTTTATTCTCAACATTATGGATTCTTTGTAATCTTATTTTTTTTAAAAAAATTTTCAAAAACCATTTAAAAATTTTGAAGTGGTATTACAAAAATCGGCTTCTATCATGCCATGTAGAAAATACCTCAAAGGGAAAATGGTCATTTTGGTCCCTTGTCTTTAAGATTTGGACCAATTTAGTTCCTTAACTATCACTTTAAGATTCTAAAGGTTTTGGTCATTTTTTTAAAAGTTTTGGTCATTTTGGTCCCTCATTTTTAAGGTTTTGGTCAGTTTAGGCCTTTATCTTTACCCAAAAAAAGGGATAATATCAGAAACCTCCCTTGAGATTTCTGTTAATATCACTTAACACTCTTGAGGTTTTTGAAATATCACTAACCTTCCCTAATAATTGTAAAAAGCCTATATTGACCCTCATTTGACACATAATTCACATATCAAATAAATGGAATTCAAAAATTTTAAGAAAAAAGTCTCTATTGACCCTCATTTGACACATAATTCACATATCAAATAAATGGAATTCAAAATTTTTTTTAAAAAAAGTCACTTTTTTCTCTTTCTCTTTTCTCCATCAATCTCTCTTACTCATTTTTTTGGATGACCATACAATATTTTATTTGTGAATTATAATAAATTGAATTTTGTTTATCGTTTATTTTTTAAAATTGTAATAAAGTGGAGTATGATTTATTTGTTTATTTTGAGTTGATTTTTATAATGATTGGTACAATTTAATGGTTTGGGCAAGGGTTCAAAAGATGTTGAAAAAAAAAATATAAAAGTTCATAAGAAATCGGATTTGAACATATAGAGTTAAATTGGTGCAAGTGTATTTCTTTTCAAATATCTTTTTTTATTTTTCAAATTTATATTTTTATGGGATATAATATTATGATGTGGTAGTACTATAAGATATTGTTTTTTAGATGATAGTTTTCTTGAAATTAACATAGTGGATTAGGAATATTTTTATTTAACAAGTGAAAGGGTAGTTTAGGGTTTATAAAAATTTTGTAATATAAATAACAAAAGTAAGCGAGATAAGTGATATTTTTAAAACCTTAGAGATGCCAGGTGATAATAAGAAAACCCTAAAGGAAGGTTTGCGATATTAACCCAAAAAAAGGGTCAATCTAGGATCTTGAACAAAAAATTGAGAATTTCTAATGGAATTAATTAAGTGCAAGGCATGTGAATCACTAAAAATACCTGTTTTGGTCCATTATCTTTAAGATCGTACCTAATTTTATCCTTTCAGTAATTTATATTCTCATTTTCATAAAATAAAGTTAATGTAGGACTTTTAAAGAGAAATTAGGGAGGCCTAATGGATATATAAGGGACAAAATTGGATACGACCTTAAATACAATGGACCAAAACCATCATTTCTAACAGTATACACACAATGTATATGACTAATTCCATCATAGATTTTCAATTCTCCGTTAGAGATCCTAAATTGGCCTTCTTTTGTAAAGATAAGGAACCAAATGATCGTACGATAGATAATAGACTAAATTGGTCAAAATCCAAAAGATAAATGGCGAAAATGGCCATTTCTCCCATCGCTCAAGAAACGTTTCAATAATACCCTATTCAAAAATGTTTTTGGAAAACACATCAACATTGAGAGAACCCCCAATCCCAACGGCTGCACTAGTTTGGCTAAGTTATTTGCGCAAGTAACTTGTTCTGTCACCTCTGCTCCACTGTAGCCATGTAGGCCATAACATCATTAATCGGCTATAAGAAGACTCGTGAAATCTGATGAATCAAATCAATTTGGTAGTCCAACACAAGCTGTAGGATTATCCGAAGATAGTGGCAGGCATATGACCTTTGCTTCTTCTCATATTATTACTGTACCACTATGCATTAAATCTCAGGATTCTAGTTGAATAAATAACAACCTACATTTGTTAGCCCGTTTCATGATTGACGCTGTAACCACAGATTTAACATGATTGAAAGCCTTCAATTGTTTTTCAAAAAAATAATAATAATAATAATAGCAACCTACATTGTTAGCCCATTTCATTTCTTGTCCATAATTAAAATTGAAAAAAGAAAGCAATATCTGGTTATACAACAGTGCTACATTTTTGTGCTAGGCTGCAGTCAGAGGCAGAAAATCATCCTAGATGGAGCTGGAGAAATAAAAGATAAATAAAATGGAATTAGATTAACTAAAATGATGAAAAATATGCAATTTAATTTTTCCGTTTGCTAATAGTTTGAGAAAACATTGAACAGTTTGTTAGAGGATAGGAATGGAACTCAATTCTTGTATTTTGATATCCATGAACCGGGAGCTAAGTTGGGCTGGTTAAGATTCGTGAGATTTAAAAAACCAAAAAAAGAAATGATTCCTTTTGGAGGATATGCCAGGCATTTGGATATTGAAAGAGTTGTACTGAATGATCTTTAAGAGGGTAGTTTTGACCAATTGCCTACATCATATTGCATAATAAGTGTAAAATAAATCTGGCAATTTCACTAAAACAAACGAGGCTAATCACAAGATCTTCTTCCCAAGCTTTTGTAGACAAAAAAAGATGAGCATAATTCTAATTTTTAGGTGGTTATCGGGTAATTCAAGTTTGTGACTAATTTAGTCAAGCTCCAAAGAAATAGTAGTATGAGTTCAAGATTTCAAATACTCGATCCATCTGAGTTAAATCTGCCTCAACCTGGAGCAGAATACAGCTTCGGATCATTTGACAAAATCTTCAGAACAAATCTACATATCAATTTGTGGCACAACTTAACATTGTGGGTACTCCAAAATGAATTCAGCATGGTATCAGCAGGAATGATCCTATTAAAACAATAGAGAGAGAGCAGAACACATCATTTACATCCAGGGCCACAATCAGGAACGTGAAATTTGGGATAAGAGATGACTATTAGATATCTGTAAGTAATGACTTCCACTATATCTTCTTTTAAAATTAGGATCTAAATCTATAAAGATGTACAACAAGGATACTTGGCCCTTGTTCCTACGAAATTAGTACCCTATGGCTATTTTAAACAGTTTTTGACTTTCCCTACAAAAAATCAGAAGATTAATAACAACCATATGATGGCAGATTTCTTTCATCCTTCCTTTCCATTTGTAATGGAACACTGCTCTCCAATTGTTAAATATTTTCAACAGCTGTGCTGAGCCATGGCTACTTGAAGGTTCGAGAGAAAAATATCAATGTCAGCAAGGTAATTGTCAAGAGAGAGCTTTATCTGAACCATGTATATCCCTGTTGGGGAGAAACTTTCTGTAGCTGTTATATTGACTTAGCAATGAAATATCTTCAGGGCATAATACAAATGTGCCAGAACTCAAGTAATGCCGTGCAATACGTGCCCTGCAACATACCAATGCAAAACCATATGAGCATGTCTTTATCAAGCCACTGCTGTATCTTTTCTTTTGAGGTTTGAAGTTGCATTCTAACAAATATAGCAAATACCTTCTTTGTTCTCTCTTAGAAGCAAGTTCAGCCAGACGGCCAGCTTCCAATCTCGAGACCTTGCTCAATGACGAGAGATATTCATGAAAGGCATCACCATGCAGGGCTAGATGCGTCCTTGGGGGAACTACAGACTCAAGTACATTGTAAAGACACGAGTCTATTTTCCTGCTTCAGAGGCACCAAAAAACACGTTAGGCCAGTCATATATTCTGAAAACAGGTAGGAAAAATGTTGCATTAATGATGATTCACGAAAAAAAAAAAAGAGAGTTCAATTTAAGGAAGAGATGGGTGCTACTGCTGAAACTATGCAGTCACTAAACAGTATTACTTTCTAAGGTATAGTGATGCCCTGACAACAATAAAGGTAACTGACATTCATTGCTGACAGTTGTACTAGATTCTGGTTGACCTTCACATCATCGTTTACTGCATAACTTGCTTTAATCAGATAATTCCCCATGATTATCCTATGTCTGGAGAGCACACGAATATATCTGTTGCAACTAACTTGTATTGCCGGCCAGGAGTTCGTTTCCCCCTTTTTTTTCTGTCACTATGTGGATATCCAGTATAAACTCTCTGATTGGCCATTAGGTATTTGATAACATCTCAGTGCAGAGCCAAAGGATACAAGAATTTGTGGATGACTCATTCTAATCTGCAGGCCTAGTAATATTTGTCCAGATTTTCTTATTGATCACAATAAATTCTATAAGCACTCTTATATAAAAAGGAAGGCTGACCTTCTAATTCTATACCTTCTAAAGGAACAGCGACTCATCTCCGACCTTTCTTCTGTCCCTCCTGTCAATTTCCTGTCCACACTGAGTAGTCTCCCTAATGCCATTGCATTGGTAGAGGATGACAACATCTCCCAAGCCAAATCCACTCTATCCACTGAGTCACGATTTGATCCCACTGCAAGACTTTCCTTAGCATAGAAGCATATGCCATGTTGAGCCATAATTGATGACATATGCAGATGGTCATCATACCAGCTACCTAATTGCGACTCCTCACATGGCGAGAGTGATGGCTCCAAGGAGTCCTGTATAATTATTAGCTGGGGAAAGTGAATCCGTGATCTATTATATAATAAGAAGTGCACATTAAGTACAATACTTACACATATCTGTGATTGGCACAAAGTAACTAATGAATCAGCTTCAGAAATTAGTTTACTCATTCCGGAAGCAACTTTTAGAGCTTGAAAAGCTTCTTTCTGTTGAGGGGTAACATACTGCTGTAAATCTGTTTTACGCTCACGCAGTCTTCTCCATGTTTCTTCTACAAAATCAACCTGTTGATGAGGCTTTAGTGTCTTGAAGGTCTTAGGAGCTCCACTGAACTCAACGCGGCTACATTCATCCAACATTTGATGTCCTCTTATGCCATCTTCTACATGTTCAAGGTTAGAATCACCTATCTCCTCTGTCTTCAATGTTTTCCTATGCATATCACTATCATTGCTCAGCATTTCCTGGTTCTCATATGGTGGAGTACAGCACTTTCCATCTTTAATGGAAGAGAGCCTTGGTAATAAATTTTCACTCATCGAATCTACTTCCATGAGGCTGCAAGATACTGCTACAGAAAATAGGTCTGTTTGATCACCAAACTCAGTCTCAGGGACAAATGATGGTTCTGGCACACTGGACATGTCAACTGACCTGCACACCCCATCCATATGCGAATAAACAACATTTTCTAAGCATGTCGAACCACTATGCTTCAATTTGTCTTCTTCAACATGAGTAAGTTGATCAGTTGGATGGCAGCAACTTCCAATAGGAAATAAGTGTGGAGAAGATGTGCTATTCACAACTTGCATTTCATTCTTTTGATCACCAAATTCTCTGCCAAGAAGAGTGGGAATATTATCACCTAAATATTCCTCTTCAGAATCAGATGACATAACAGCACCAAGTTTTCTCCTAACTTGAATTTCATTCTTTTGATCACCAAATTCTCTGCCAAGAAGAGTGGGAGTATTATCACCTAAATATTCCTCTTCCGAATCAGATGATATGACAGCACCAAGTTTTCTCCTAACGCTTCCGGAAAATGCAACTGGTGATCCAGAGAAATCGGAAAGTTCCAAATTGCAATCAGGCTGAGCTAATAAATCATCTTCATCATAAATGGAAGAGTGCAAGCTCAATATTGCTTCTTTCTTGACCTCAATGTGGTCCAGTTTATGACTTTGAATCCTTGAACTAGCATGTGGTTTCCCACAGTTCAGCTCTTCTTCTACAATTATGTCCACTAAGCCATACCTATCTTCCATCATCACTAGCGACTTGGTAATCTCCTCCTCCACAATTTCAGATAGCCGAGAAGGGCAGCCCCAAGGAATTAATTTCGGTAGTACCTCATGCCCAGCTTCAAGGTCAAATGGAAGTGGACTATATGTTATCTGTGATCCAGTACCTGGACATGAGCCAAAATGAAGCTTTTATTACGGTTAAACTAGCATGAATCAAACAATTATACAACAGAAACATTTGCAGATGAAATCTTGTCATTCTGTTCTTTTTTGCAATCTAACGTGCACAGCAGTTGACGACTACCAATAGAGATGTCCATTTTAACTAAAGATAGCATGGTCTGAGTGCCTAAACCTCAGAAAACAATAATTGGAGTGTGGCAAGGTGCCATCTTTATAATGTTATAACCCATGCTAGTGCGGATCCCATTTTAACTGTTAAAGAACACTCCTAAACACATTGTTTCAAGCCCAGTCACGTTTTATGGATATCCAAGTTTGCCAAAAGACACATTAATAGGGGCGTGGATGGGATCTAATTCTTCCATACTAACCTGATCACTGTCTAACCAAACACCTCCTTTGTCCAGAAAATTATGGTTAATGAAAAAACAAATCAAGAGATGCTGTTCAATTGATGAAACTATACCATTTAATTTAGAATGCACCTCTACACATGAGGCTAATCAATGGATAAAATCCAGAGCAAAATGAAATCCATGTGCTCTTGCAAGTATAATAATTGATTGTGCATATACCTGAGCAACTAATATATAGTATTAAATTCCCTCTCTTGGATTTCTGTTCACATCATTTCCTTTCTTCTCTCACATCAAAGCAATTGTCCATTATTAAAAGTCAATGGCCATTAGCTACCAAATTCGACAACGTATGCTCCTACTTCTTTGGCAGAAATATAGTTAGCATTTTTTATCAAGACTTGTAGTCCTAAGGTCCGGTGCAGGAACTTTTGATTTATATTCACTCAAGCCTCGTCTAGATGTATCTGCACTTCTCTTAAACTATGTGCTTGGTCAAGGAAAGATTAATCAATTTGACAGTCACTATGTTGAACCGTATGACAAACATGTGGGGAACATGTGCATATGTATGCAACTACCTTTCTTTGAATTCTGACCCTGGCACCAAAACTGAAGATACATAATGGTTTTACGAATATCGCCTTGACAAGAATCAATTAAACGATTGATCAACCAAGGTTCAATTTCAGCTTTTTCTGCTGCACAAACCTACAAGGAAATCAACATGATTCACATTCAATATTACTCAATAAAGATTATTAACTACAGGAGATCATAGGAAAATGATAACAATCATACCATGTGTCCAAGCCCAAGGAGCTCCGCTGGTGAAGGCATTTTAAAAGACACCTCCAACCTGTCTAAATTGTTTGGCAGGATAGGATTGTAATCTGGCATGTGTGTACAAGAAATACAATTAACTTATGAAAGAAATTACGAACAAAAAACACAAAGTTCAACTAGAAAGCTCTCTTACTGTTTGCAGTCAAAATCATTGGGCGCTTTGCAGTCTGTGCAAGTTGCTGTATTGTGGATAAAAAACCATGATCTTCACTGAGAGTAGCATCCACATCCTCAAAAAGAATCAAAGTCTTAATTTCATTTTGACAGTCAAGAATGCTATTCCCATTGCAAATTAGTTGAGGATCATCTTCATCAGATAGCGGTATCAGTTCTACAACTTCATCCTCAGACCCTTTTGTCACCTCAATAATTTCCGGGGAAGACTTTGATAGATATTTTTTGTCCGAACTAGCTGTATTATCCACTTTACTGAGACAAAAGGCAAATTATTTAAGAGTTGTTGAACTATTAAATTCTGAATAGCTTCATCAAACTATACAACTATAGCAGGACAGTCATAGCTTTTACGAGAAATAGTAAAATATTAAAGACAAATTCAAATAGATAATAATAGCAAAAGAAAGCATGCTAACAGATTTAAAAACAAAAATGCTAATTTAGAATTGCATTACCAATTTCGAAATATAACTTTACCCAGTGGATACCCACCATACCAAGTATTTCAGTCCATTCCAAGTGGAAGTTAATCTCCACAACATTCTGGCTCCATGGAGGGGATATACAACGTATCACAGTAATTTTTGATGCAGATGCATAAGATAATAGTACAGCTATCATTTCCAGATTGTCGAGATAAAAATTTGTAATACTAGAGTGAAAGCAGGTACTCCATTGCTGAATGAACGATGAAAGGTTATCAAAATATCCAGAGATCAACCATAAAAGGGATTGGTATAAAACATGTCAATGTACTAGAGCACATCTCAAATGCAAGAAAAGCATGCAAGCCCAGTTCCAGAACTTACAAAAAGAACAATGTGCTTTAGACAAACAAGATGAATAGTTTAAAAGCAGTTATGTAAGAGAGACATACTGTTGAAGCCAGTGTGACCCTAGAGCCTCCCCAAATCTGTGCTTCACAAGGGCTCCACTACGCCAATCTGATGCATTGACCTGGAAAGATAACAAAAGTGATGGATTTTCAATTTTAAACTGATATTGTCATCGGCAGATGTCAACCATAAGACTCTCACTTTAAGTTTATATATAATGATTAAGCAAAACATAGATCACAAAAAGGAGACCATTTCAGCTAACTCTGTGACAAGCAATTGGGATGGACTTGTGCACAAGGTTTCATGTGTACATAATACATGGAAGTATCAGGCAGTCAATCTATTGGAGCACAAAAGCTGTTCCAATTTAAAGTCTGGTTCTAATCAGCTGGCAATCTAGATTGTGAGCTTCTAAGTTTCTAACTAGGAGGAGTCTGTTAAGATGCTTTAATATCTTAGAGATTCAGTTGCCTCATGCATGCACTGAATTTTGAGAATGATTAAAACTCCGTACACAAATAACAGAAAGATCTGCGCCTGAGTATCAGGAAATGCTTTAACAATTCAAGTAATTACCACCAATAACTTAATTGACATGTTTCTTTCATCAGATTAATATATTTGCAAAAGTACCTCAAGAACTTGAAAACCTTGCTCTTCCGCACAGGCATAGATGGCAGCAGATTTCCCACTCTAGGTTAAAAGAACGAAAACTTCAATTAAGAAAAGATCCACAATTATGTAATACATAGATATCGAGTCTATGAATGTATACCACTTTATGCACCAATTTCTCAAAAAAGCATAAATGAGCACAATAGGGAGATTTTAGAAACACTTTATCATGTTACAGAAAGGATTTAACAGAAAAGGGCATTAGGAGATAAAACCTATCATTATGGGCCATATCATAATAGATACTCTCCTCAAGATTCACATGAAATCCTCAAAATTAAAGTGGATGCCATCATGAGAAAAACAATGTCAGGAATTCTGTAGGCAGGGTGTAAGTAGTTGAAACAGACATCAGCAATCACGTGACCAAGTCTAGATTCATTACTGCTTCTTCTGAAACAGTAGGAGTTTAAAATAGATGCAGATGGAAATTAACACTTAATCCATGCCAAATCAAATGACTAATGGTAAGGAAAATAACATTTTAAAAAACAATCTAATAGTTCCAAAGGGCAATACTTCCAATACTAAATGATACTCACGAACAAACAGAACTGAAATTCTTTTTCAAATAGAATGCAATCTTTCTCTTAACTTCAGAAAGGTTGTAGAACAAATTTACAACGACATTTAAATGCTATTGTACTTGTTTGATCTTATGCAAACTCATGTTGGCAAGAAGAAAGGTACTTTTCATGTAAAAACTTTGCTCTGAAAATGTATAAGATAAGGAAAATTCTCAATGAAACAACCCATGAAGAACAGAAAATTTAAAAGTGACTCTTTCTAAAATGACAGCTCGATTTCATTTCCCATTTGATGTCTGCAAAATAAGAAATGTAACTAACATATAGCAATAATATATCAGTTTAAGAGGACGCAATACATGTAGCTAGCACAAGAATGATTCACACATAAATTGACCGGGCTAATGTGATTCTCCCCATATTACATACATGTTATACGTTGAAGGATATTGGTGTTTGAGAAAAAATATGACAAAAAAAAATCTAGCATTAACATGTTTCAACTGGATGTCATGTGATACTTGCTATCAGACCACTAAGAGGACTTTTAAATCATATTGATTCCCTTTTAGCGGTGTCAAGTTTATAATAGTTCATAAATCTACTTTCCATATATGATTATCAGGGTGGTAATCAACCAAAAGAAATCATTGCTGATTGCTCATTGCATATAAAGTTAGATACCCCAACTGGCCCCGTAACTAGGAGGACATTCTTCAAAGAGGTTTCTTCATCTATATTCTCAGAATCAGTGTCACTTTGATGAGAGGAGTAATCAATGTCTTCGCCAACTGTTTGCTCATCATGGAAGGAACTTTTGCCACTTTGAGAACCTTTCTCATGCCATAGATATAGCCACTGACTAATAAACTTAACTGCTTCATCATTGCCACATATCTGCAGACAAATGAACTGGGACATTATAAAGTATAACATGATATGAGAAATTAAATCATTGAAGTTCGAAAAACAGAATTGGTTTCGGAAATCAATAATGATACAAACACCAATTTATAAGATAGCTCACCTGTGCAGCCCTTCTAGGCTGATATTTGTCTGTCCATAAGCAATTCTCTGGCCGATTGGAAGAACTGTGTGATAATTAGATACATTCCAAGTAAGCACTTTTATCTGATACTATGATTAAAAAAAAACTCATCGAGGATGATAGAAATAGCACAAGAAGACAACAGTGCCAATCCAACAGCACAAATATACAGCAAAATCATACATGAGATGATACAACCTTCGGTTATTTATTTATTTTTGCCATACTTGACATCAACCATGAAGCTACACCATTGTTTAATAATAGCATTATCAGTTAAGCAGTAACATCTTTGCCCTTTTTCTGCCTCTAAACAACCGTGCAAACTCAAGAAAGAACAAGTTTACATAAAAAAAACAACACAAGGGGAAAAAAGAAGATGGCTTGAAATCACAAGATCAAAATTGGACCTAAATAAGAGACAAGTGAAGACAAGATACAGAACATGGGTCACGTACAGATGCAGGCACATGTACTACATCAAACTAGATTAGAAATCCTATTGAGCTGTCCTAAAAATAGTACATTTGTGATGACCAGAAAACGTTAGCATTTCTAATCAAGAAAGAACAAGTTTACACAAAAAAACAACACAAGGGGAAAAAAGAAGATGGCTTGAAATCATAAGATCAAAATTGGACCTAACTAAGAGACAAGTGAAGACAAGATACAGAACATGGGTCACGTAGAGATGCAGACACATGTACTACATCCAACTAGATTAGAAATTAGAAATCTTATTGAGCTGTCCTAAAAATAGTACATTTGTGATGACCAGAAAATGTTAGCATTATCCATTTTGCTGAGTCCTTTTTTTTTTGGGGGGGGGGGGGGGCGGTTCGTGGGTTTAGTTGATCCAGAAATAAGTCTTAGTCAACCAGTTGAAGTTGCAATATAAGTGCATATTTTTCAGAAATATCCAGTATATAAATTGCAGAAAGAAATAAGATCCTCACCCTTGCTGAACAAACTTGCCCTGCCACTCAGCCCCGAATGTTACACAACTAGAAGATGCTTGGACACAATTAGTTCTGCCAACTTCACCCTCCTGCCAATTTCGTGAATGTCATGAGAGTTTGCATACCATTCATTAACACATAATGAATTTAAGCTGCAGTAAACTAAAGAAAATATCACAAAATTTCCTTCTCATCTGCCAAACTAAAGGGGCTTCTTTTAAAATGAAAGAAGAGGACAGTTAGAGATGCACAAGTTGTGGTTTAAAAGAAAAACTCTGCAATTTTGGTATAAATATTGTCAACTTAGGAAGCTAGACTTTCGAAATCAAAACTCTCCAACATCCACCCCTTCCACCTATCAGTCTCTATAATGTTTATCAGAGGCATTGGGATAATACATAAATGTAAAGAGAAAATTAAGGACCTCATCGAGTGTAATAGGGCATTTATCCAGAGAAATGTTGTTTTGGCATGTCAATCCACTGCTTGGGAAAGAATGTCTTGAGAAGTCATCAAACTGTAAGGAGTTTACACGTTGATCATAAAGTGATAACAAGTTATCTTCCAGATGAGAATTGATGCTGCTGAGATTTCCCTCAGAAAACGACCAATTCCTCCAATCAAGGCAGTGGGAACCATCCTGCATCCATCCAAAGTCTTAAATCCATGTAGGTGGATAACATAATTGATTTGAGGATATTAAAACTACTTCAAAAATGGCAAAAAAAGAATGATATACCTCAACCATGTCAAATACATGAATAGGGTTGAAACTAAGGTTGGCGTCCTTTCTTTCAGAAGAACAACACGGATCCTCCAGATCAATTATCTCCTGGTTTCTTTTACTTGCCTTATGTAATGAGAAAAATGGATGTATTTGCTTTCCTGCAAATAAACGTGAATTTTCCTGAAAATAAAGGGGACATACTTAGAATCTAAACAACTTGTGTTACAATAAATAGGTGACAGTACATGTAATCATTCACATACCACTAAACAATAGCCAAACAGGACAAATGAAAATGAAATGAAAGGATTTTTTTTATCAATGCGCGTGCTATTGGGTGATGCTGTTACCAAAACAATCCATTGGCCTCCCATTTTCATCATTTATTGGTGCATGAACTTTCTTTCAGTGTTCATTACTAATAATTCTATCAAGGAACATTTTCTACAAAATAGCCAGCAAAGATTGATTAGACATGCTAGCTAACGACTTGGATAGAACAATGTAGTAACAGGAAGATGCAAATGATACATATGAGGAAAAGCAAAGTTAATGCAGACAAAAGAAGAACAAAGACCATTCTTATATATTAAACAGATAAAAAACTTCGACAAACCTGAGTGGTCATTTTTGCCTCTAATCTAAGATTGGGAATGGATTGCAGTGTAGGCCCATCTAACATAGTATCAGAAGATGTTTTCTTAGACAATGTCTCATTCAAGTCACTGTTCGCCAATTTTTTCTTTGGTGTAGTTTTTTTTGTCTTTGGTTTCTCCACGATGAAGCCATTCTGCCTTGTAAGTTTTGAAGGAGTTCTCTCATCTTCTACAAAAATATTCAATGAACAGTCATTAGCCATTTGCTGGAGCAAATTTTCCATGATAAAGTAAGATATGCTATTACCATTAACTCAAGCAAAGACCAAAATTAAACTAGTCCTACTTCTGCAGGGGGTTGAAAACTTAAACAAATGATGGTCAAAAACTTTCAATCCATTCATTACCTCACAAAGCGGGTTAAAATCCAATTTGCTCATCTTTAAAACAAAACTCTAGTTTATCCACCATTACCTTTACTGCATCAAACTTGCAAGAACAGAAAATGAAAATTAACTAATCGTCAAAAAAACATTTTTCAAACAATTCCATTCATCTACCTTCCTATTCTTCTTTAGGAAATAGGAATCCTGGTGTCCTTCAATGCTCCTATATTTTTACTTTTAGAACCAATTTAGAGTTCACAATGCAGTCATCTTCAAATAAAGAAGGGAAAAATAAAAAAAGCAGACCACTCAAGAGATGCAATGAGAGAGCACAAACTGCCATCCAACTCGCAAAAGACATTTTACAATACTCTAAAAGATGTTACAAGGTACATAATCCCAGTATCATTGCAATGAAAACACCAGCATGTGATCGGATTATTTCATGATACATGTGAACATCACTTTCAAACTTTTGCCACAAATTATTGAAGATATGCAACAATCACCATATATCGATGTGTATAAAACAGAATGAAATCCTTTCTCAATGAATCCCGACCATTTACCTTTGCCTTCGGATGAGTATTCCTAGTCATTTACCTTGAAATTTCTACCAGCAGATTAGTGAACGAATGCCTCTGATTTTTGGTAAATGACGCCACCTGAATTACAGTTTTCTTTCATCTGGACAATCTCAGGCTATGGAACAAGTCAGGCCTTACTTCCAGCCATGTACAGGACATTCACTAGACATTATACTGTATCTAATGGCTGAGCCAAAACCTGTGGCTGCTTGTGGCATCATTCTTCAAGTTAGATAGTCATCTTAGAAGTGCATCTAATATGAACCTCAAATGTCTGTTTTAAATTTGTTCTCCTTCAACTAAAATATACTTATCCATCTATAGACATATGATTTTGAATATGTCCAATGCATTTTTAGAAAGGAGAGTTTGTAAAACTTTAACTGTTTTGTGAGGCAATGTGGTTTGGAGAAAAATTTCAAAGTAAGGAAAACAAATGCCCCAACTCAATCCTATGTCCAACTGACTGCATAGTGAGTTCTATCTGTGACTTCAAGTAGCTAGCTTTGACAACCTTAGTGAAATATGATATTTTCCCCCTATGTTATAAATCAGAATCTGCACCATAACAGTTTTCTCAATTGGTCTGAAAACTTATACAGAATTATTACTCTCCAAATTAGATTAAACTCAGAAGAAAAGCCCTACCCTCACATTATAAAGGGTAGGCAGTAGGTTTTGCCCAAAACCTATCAAACTCATTCTTCTCCAAAATCAGCCCAAATTACAGAATAACCACCTCCCTCAATTGTAAAAATTAGGGATCTACACTTAGTACCCAAAAAAACTCATTCACATGAACCTCTCCAACTCCCTGAGGTTGCAAATAATTGTTACACAACTTTAGCATCGACAGGAACTATATTTATAAAGCTTATATAGTCTAACATATTGAAATGATTAAATGTTAACAATATCTTCTGCCTAGCCTAGACAGCTTCCAGGCTCAAGAAAGTAAGATGATATATAAAAAAAAATTGTAGAACATACTATTAGGAGAATTTGAGGGTTTATCATTTTCTTGACATGAAAAATCAGAGAGCCGCTCGTCTTGCTGTTTCTTCTGGTTCACTTTCTCTGAGCTCTTCATAAAGAAGTCAGACTCTGCAAGAAATGTAGAAAGTATGGCATTACTTCTAATGCTTTTATATTTTCCAGATTCTGATATTTAAGAATGCGTAACATCATCTAAAAAGAAACAAGTGACCTGTATATTCTTTTATCTTTCTTTCTTTCTTTCTGACAGGGGATGGGACATGAAAATAAAGATTAGTCTAATTAATATGAAAGTACCCACTTACTAATGGTAACAGGAGAATCTCCATCATCTACTTTCTTACTTGAGATTTCTTTTCCGTTTAGCACTACCTGATAGCAGAAGCAAATACCAGCTTGAATTATACAAAAGTTATTATAGTAAGGCAGCCTTTTTGGTCATGATACAGGCAAAAAGTAATGATAAGATAATAAACCTAAAACAAAATGAGGAAAAAGGAATGTCATCACTTGATTTCAACTAGAGATATTAGAGTGAAATGTTATTACCTTAGATTTTGCTTAGCATAATATCATGTAAGCCAAGTAAAATTAAGCTCAGATGGAGTCTTAAACATGTAATGAAGACTAATAGAAAACCACAAGAGAATATGCTTTTTGCTTTGTTCTATTGAATACCAATTCTTAAAGTATTCTTCAAATTTTTGTACTTCTGATTCTTGTAATGGGAAATTTATTTTTGTTTTCTTCCCAATCTTTCTTTTTCATTTGGTCCTTCCCCCAAGGAGAGGAGTGGTTTTAAAGAGGAACAAAAAACTGTAAGAAATTTGCAATCCCTGTCCTAAAAATTAGTGATCCACAGTTTACAAGAAAAATTTTAATTCCTTTCCGCAGACGTACTTTTGACACCAAATGCTTGGATCTACACAAAGATCAATATTTTTCCATATGATCAGAGCCAAAAACTGTCCATTCTCTGTATCTAGAAAACCTTAAACATAAAGCATTACTTCTTCTTAGGCAATTCATTTGCTAAGCTAAGAAAGGTAGTCCACCGTAATGTTCCATACTGCCTCCTTGACTTCGAACCAAATTTGGTGACTCCACATGTTTCCCACTTTCATCTGAAACTAATATGCCTAATGAATTCTTCCAGAATAGTAGGAGCTGATAAAAGAAGGAACAACAATTTGACATAGGGGCACCCTCATTTTAAAGATTTTGATTAGTCCATGTCAGTTACTGGTGGCATAAAAATTTATGATAAAGAGATGCAAATTTGACCAAAAATCATAAGCTTCATATCAAGGACTACAAGTAAACTGAAGATTCTCATTTACCCTCAAAATAAAAAAGTTTAAAAGTGATTTTTCCACGTGAGGAAAGGAAAAAATATCAGATACTGAAGAAAATCATAAAATTTTTTCTTTCAGTACCAACCCTTGAAATTACATAAATTCCTAGAAAGACTTGCTTTCCTCTATGTATATTCCCTAATTCAATGTCACAAAGAGTATATGTCAAGGCCCAAAAGAAAAAACCATAATTTGTTCCTTTGCATGCCTAAGTATTGCAAATAGGCACATTGTTTAAGAATTTTCCCAAGCTAACACTTTGAGAAACCCCAATATCAAAATTTCTAAATTATTTCTTGGTCATACACAATTCTAATTAATTCTCAAAAAAGTTAACCAAAAGGTTTGGATTACCTGATACTTGACAAAAAACGTAAGTTACTTATCTAGACAACAAACTCAGCTCTTCCATAACAGATCACTTGCTGTTAACTCTCTTAAGAACTACCATACATGTGAAAACATAGATTTCCAAAAAATATTAGCCAGAAAAAGAATGAGGACTCAACAAGTATAAGAGAAAAAATAAGTTCAGCAAAAAGGTTGGAAATAACCAGCTGCAACAATGTAATGAAGAGAAAGAGAACAAAGACAGGCAGGTAGATATTTCCAATAATACAAAACTTCTAAGAACTATATATATACACATTTATATATCCCAAGTTAGATATCCCTCACAAGATAGAATTAAAACTACGAGCACTGTGAAAATAAACAATCTATAGATGCACATAATCATTTGTTCATTTGTTAAAAGATGCATCCGAACCCAAAAGGTCAGTCTTTGACCAAGCAAGATTGACCAAAAGGTCATTCTGTTATTGTGCATTTTTTCATGAATTAGATGTTATAAAACCCCTATATTCCTCAACCCAAATTTTGAATATAACAGGTGTTAACACAAATCAAACGCTGTAAATAATCTACATTCTTGAATTTCCTCTTCCCCCACCCTTCTCAAATTCCAATTAAGTTTCGCCTGAGTGATGCCTAGCCGAGTAGGACTAACTTATAACTCTTTGGACTAAGTACATCCAGAATTAACTGCAAAATCCTCAATTTTGGAAAAATAAGGGAAAATAAAACTTAGTGCTAAATTGCACTTCCACAAATTTCCTTAGAATTCTCAATTGGATATATCAAATTGAACTTAAAATCAACTTAAGCATCACTATATTTTACAATTCGACCATATGTAAAAAAAAAAAAAAAAAGGCAGCAATGCTTTTATATATCTTTTCTATTTCAAGTAGAAAGTAGAAATCATTTATTTCTAATTTTCTGAAATGCATTCCACCCAGATTACAGAAACTTACCTAATTAGGCAATATCACGAGTGAAATTAACTAAAGTAATAAAATCTGAACCTTCTTGGAAGCTCTAGATCGCGGCGTAGTCCTCGAATTACTATTATTCGCCTTTTTCTTTGATGAATTTACCTTCCTTTTCTTACTGCTACTACCCCAGTCCTCTTCTTCTTCATCATCCTCGTTTCCATCGTCTTCTTCTTCTCCTTTACACTCATCATCTCTCAAAATTTGCTCTTTTTTGGTGACTGGGAACAGTGTAGATTGCACCAACTTACGCCGTACACATGATGCTATTGCCGGCGACGGTGCCGGCGGAAGATCCCCGACAGCGGCTGTTTCAGCTTGATCCGCCATTGAATTGGCCAACCAGATAGATGAATTCTGAGATTTACGAAATTAGGGTTTCTAGAATTGGAATTTGGGGGTTTAGAGAAAATATTTAGAAAACCCGATTCTGTTTTTTCACATCCATCGCAGTTTATTTGTTTTATTTGTGTAGAGAGAGAAAATGGAGGGAATTGGGCGATTTGTTCCCGCCTTCACCGCTGGATGCCGGAGATACAAAAGAAAAAAGGGATAATTTCAGAAACCTCCCCTGATATTTTTAATAATTTTATTTTTCTCCCCTTAACTTTTAAAATAATCACATACCTGATACCTCTCATATCAATCAATTGGGAGCTGATATCACCAACGGTAAAAAGCACTCTTATACCCAACCTTAAGTTGATATAGCTAATTTAGACTTGATTACAAATTGGTCTCATATAATTAGGAGTTAGTAATTACTATCTAAATTATTTGTTCCTTGTTGACTAATTAATGCGCTCTACTAATATGTTGTCCTTTACCTTATCTATTTCTTTTAACTCCCTGCTCTTAATTTTTTTCTTTTTCTTCTTCTTTGTGTCTCTTTCATTTTCTTTTCTTCTTCCTTCCTTGATGCAACCCAATTTCTAATTATTTTATTAAGAATAATGCACCTATCGTTGTTTTCTTGTTTAATATGTAATTACTCAAATTTGGGTGATGTATTAATTTTGAATAAAAATAGAGGCATCGATAATAAGATAAACATTGAAAGTTCAAACATTTATATATGCAGGCATTACCTCACATCATTCGAATTAGACAAAGCAAAAACAAATTCTATAGCTAAACAAAACAATAGAAGTTATGTAGTTAGACACTTAGACTACTATTTGACATCACAGAAAAATCAAGTTGATAAAATCTATTCTAAATACATAGAGGATATATGATGTGGTATTGAATGATCATGCAGCAATTTCTTTTCTTATTCTTCATAGTTTATGATTCTTAAATTTACTAATTTGTGATACTAATTAGGCATTGATAACAAGATAGAAATTGTATAAGCTATTTTTTAAAAATATATACTTGTTGATTTCATAAGTTGATATTTAATGATAACATATTTTTCATAACAAAATAGCCATATGCATAAAAAAATTACTAATAAGAATAAAGAAGAAAAAAAAATTAAAAAGTTATAAGTGAAATAGTTTTACTAAACTTTTAATATTCATTTTATGAAGAATTAATGCATGATAATAGGTGTTCAATATAAAATAGAAATTATATTAAATATTTCTACTAAATAGATTAAAATTTCTTATAATACTAGATAATGATTAAACACCTTTCAAAAGATGAGAATAAATTATTTTTTAGGATAAAAAAGAAAAAAAAAGAAGAAATAAGAAAGATAAATGCAAGTATTTGCCAGCACAATAGTAAGAAAAGAATTAACTATTTGAGGGTATAATTGTCTTTTATAGCCTTCATATGTGAAATTTGATCAATGATTAAGCATCAAGAGGCATGTGTGTATGTCTTTAGTACTTGGAATAAGTTGTTACCAAACCCTAATCAAAGGATTTAACTTATAATAAGTCAAAGATAATATTTAAAGAAAATTAATGATACTAGATGTCTAAAAGGCATTTGTCTAAAATTAATAATATTTTATTATCAATTTTCTGACTTGGACTGACGTTTTAAAAACGTATGAATTATGGGAGGTTTGTAATATTTCTTAAATCTTAAGGGAGACAGTGAAGTTGTCAGAAACTTGATGGGAAGTTTCTAAAATTATTCCAAAGAATAATATCAGACTTTTTAATGGGTAGCAAAATATGGTAAAAGTCAATTTAAATTAGAACAACTTTATCATTAAGGTTATTAGTAGAGAAATCTTAGAATCCTAATATTTCAATGGTTAATCTTTTCTTTTTATAATGAAGTGGTGCAATTTTATTAATATCAAACTGAGTTTACAAACAAGTGCAGAGTTTACAAAATATGGAGAAAAGTCTCTCCACACATAACTATCCAAAAATATTAAAAGCATTTCTAATAAAATAGTGGGCAATAATATTAACGGATCCCATGAATCTTCCTAACATGTGAAACTCTTGCAAATATAAATAAGGGTAACATCAACTAGCAGACTACATGGTGAGTCATCAAAAGAGGTGGGCGCGGGTCGGGTGCCTACCCCGTCCACGGTTTAGCTAACTTGTCCTACATCTTACGGGTTAGTCATTTTCTGACCTTTATCCACCCCGCATATTAGTGGATACTTAGTTATAGGGTACTTGTCGAGATAGGGTCGGGTTAACAAGTTCCCACTCCACCTTACTTATCATTTAATTTTTTTAAAAAAATAATTTATACTAATTTAATTTTGTATTTTACACATTCATCTAAAATTTAATAAAGATTCTTTTTCTTAAAAAAAGTTTCCGACCAAGAAACAAGCATGCGAAAAGAAAACAAGAAAAGGAAAAAATTAAAAGAATTCAAAATCAATAAAAGTTTGAAATAAGTAGCACATTTTTTTAAATATATGTTCCACATTAATTAAACTCTTTTTTATAAAACATAATATCATGACCTCTAAAAATGATCTTGTAAATAAACTATCGTCTCTTGTATTTGTAATGCAATTTGTTCAATGAAATTGCTTATTTAGCTCTAAAATATTATTTTACAGTATGCGCATAAAAATAAAAAATAATAAAAAATATATATGCGAGGTGGGTCGGGTATCCGCGGGTTTTTAATTATGTGACTTTAACCCGCCCCACATCTTGGCGGATACTTGATCCTTTTTTTTACCCAATCAAATAATACATATCGGGTATTCTAATTTTCGAATCGGATCGGATATGCTGAGTTTTCATGTTAGCGGATATTTTTGTCCACACCTAGTCATCAGTTCCTATGTGATAACATCTGAATAATCTTCTTAGAATCACATTCGATGTTGATCATTATAGAGTCCTAACTCGAGCAGTATTTCAATAGCGCATTTAGCCATATACGACTCTATCACATTTGGTGCCCACCCTTGTCTTCCTTAGACAATTCAACTAAAAAATTCCCTTGATAATCTCTAATTACGACACCAATACTTGAAGCTCCATCATCTTTAAAGATAGTTTCTTCAAAATTAGCTTTAACAAAGCCTTGGCGAGGTTTGATCCAATGAGTTATAGAGAAATAGAGTTGAATCGAAGAAGTCAACTTATTTTTCTCTTTCACATTTGCTTCATGAAATTGATGTGGAAACATCATAAATAGGGAAACTATGTTGAAAGCGTCTCTGTAGGATCCACAAAAAATAACTCTAATTATTCCATAAATTCTATAAAATAATAATCACTAGCTTCAAGAAGCTATTGTATAAGATTAGAAAGCCAACAAATGACATGATAAATTAAATGCAATTGAATTTTCCCATTTAGAGCTTAAGATTCTAAAATTACTGGGCAATTAAAAAAGTATAATTAATATTATCAACCAACATGTGACACAAAGAGCAAGAGGAATTCAGATTAAGCCCTTTGGTATTAAACTTTATGCTAGTTGGTAGAATATCATTATGGGTACACCATAGGAAAATTTTAATTTTGGTAAGGAGATTTAGATGCTATAGATGAGTCCAACAATTGCTACTAATACCACTACTACTTTTGATGCTAAGGATTGCCAATTAGAAAACTGCTGCTTGATCAAATGATAAACACTTTTGATCACACAACCTCTAACTTTGGAGCAATGCCAAATAAGTTTATTTCTATTGTGAGAGTCTCCAGTTGGGATACTTTGAATCAATTCTATTAATCTCACTAGAAAAGATTGTATAACAAATCAATCTGCCAAATTCTCCTAGTGCTATCAATTAAACATTCGACCATAAAATAATCAATTAGAGTGGTAGAATGTGACACAATTCTGAATGTAAAAAGCTGAGGAAGCCATGTATCTTTCCAAATTTTAATAGATTGTCCATTCCAAATAGAGTTTTTGTTGCTTGACATTTGATACTTTTGGGCTTCACACACCCTTACCAAGACCAAGATGGTCAAGATCTTTCATGAGTTTGAAAAAAATTAGTATTAAGTTAATATTTAACTTTGTTTACCTTATGGAGAAGTCTAAATAGTTGCCTGGCGTCACGCCAAGCTTGCTTGGATAATAATAAAAGACTGAACATTTAAGTTGCCTGAAACCCATTCCATCTCCCTCTTTCCTGCAAAGTTATCTACACTGACTTAATAAACGGTTCTAGTTTGCTTTCATTGCCCCACCAAAGCTTACTCAATTATTGATTGATTATCCATTAATAGTGAATTTGAGTGAGAATTGCCTAGACCAGAGCTTTCAATAGAATCTCTTTTTACCTTTTTGACGACCTTGATTCATTCCAACCATGAAATTTCTACCAAATTCTGTCCTTAATAAAAGAGAAAACTTCACATTTAGGAGGACCCACAATAGAAAAATTGAAAAATTGAGTAATATTCTATTGAGTTGATAATTCAATATTGCTATTGAATGTCACAGCAAATTTTTTAAGATTGATCTCTTAGCCAGAGGCCCAGAAGTAGCCTTATATAGTTGTAAGAGGGTATGAATGTGTTGAACTTCCTCTAAGGTTACCTTGTCAAATAATAAGATATCATCTGCAAATAATTAATGAGATATTTTTAGACCATTCTCTTTTGAACTTTTGATAACTTATCAAATTCTTTGCTTCCTATAGTAAGCAAGAAAAAAACCTTAGTACATACGAGAAATAAGTGAGAGAAAATTGGGTTACCTTGTCAAATACCTCTATGTGGATGAAGATGGCTACATTGGTGACCATTAAAGTATGAAAAAAATAGGAATTAAAGGAAATGCAATGAGAAATAAGATCAACAAAAGATTGATGAAAATCTAAAATTAGAACATTTATCAAAGAAAAGACTTCTTATCAAAAAAAATTATCAAAGAAAAGTCCACTCAACCTTTTCAAAAGCACTACTCATGTCTACTTTAATAGATATGGATCCTTCTTTACTTGTAATTTTTGATATAAGAGAATGATTTCTTTCATAAGGACATTATTGATAATGAGATATCTTGGGATAAAAGTAGATTGGAAGGGTGAGAGAATTATCCAAAGAATCCTACTTAATCTACTAGTCATGACCTTAGAAGCTTACCAATTGACAACAATATAGAAACTAATAAAATGGAACTGAGAAATATTGGACAGACATTGGCATTTAGGAATGAACATAACTTACATAAAATTAAAAATGTTATAATCAAAGAGACCATTATTAAGGAGTAAGATCTAATGAATAACATCATGTCTAACAATAAGCTAGAATTTTTTTATAAAACATTAGGGGCATACAATTAGGACTAGTGGATTCAAAAGAGTGTATATGAGTTGAAACTTTTATTACCTCCATAGATGAGTAAGTTTGCACAACTGAATAATTCATTCTTTTAGTCACCCTATCAAGCACCATTACTAGGGACTGCATTGATTGCTTCGGCTAATTGCTTAGAACTAAAAAAATGGCTCCAAATTGTCTTTAAATAATGGCTTTTAATACTTTATGGGATTGAAACCACTACATTCTCATAGAACAGATAAAGTGTTGGCTAGCAAAATCATGGCAGTGGAAGTAGAAACATGAATACCAAAAAGGCAACATGTGCATAGATTTCTTGACAAAGCTAGGTCTCTCGCTGGAACCTGCAGCCATGTTCCTTGACACGCTACCAAATAAGTTTAGGAAATTGTTGAGTATTGATGTCATGGGTGTAACTACACCTAGATTGGTTGCTACATGATGTATTAGTTTGAAGTCTTAAACCCTCTATAAGACCAAAAAAAAAAAAAGAGAGACCATTGATTTGATTTTGCTTCCTATATTTAGATGCTTGTGCATGGCAAAACACTGTATTTTGATCACTTTCTCAGTACCATTGAGCTTTACTCTGATGTTTTTATAATAGATTTTATTGACCCAAAATATTCTCCAATTGGTTGGTTAAAGATCCAATCTAAAACTTGTCTACATCCTTAAGAATTCCCTACTATAATTTGGCAATCTTTTTTCTAAGTTCATTTATTGTAAAACATATATTATCAAATTTTGATTTACTCAATCGCAAAAACCTAAATGACATTCATTAATATTTCTTAATAAATTATTATAAGCATTTTTGATTGAGTTATTTTCCATGATTATTTAATTATAGCTCATAGTCATCTTCATTAATCTTACCCATAACAAATATAGATGCATGGTAAGTAATTTTAATTTTATATTTTACACATGTGACATAATGTGCTTAGCAAAAATGTACATTGGCTTGGCTTCTATCCAACTATAATAATTATCTACTTAGTAGTTTGCACTATGATCATGTCCCTTTTCTATTAGAGTTTTAGTTAAATCAATCATCCAATAAGGCAATTCAATCAAAGTTTTTTTGGCTTTGAGCTTAAATGGAATAAGTGTCTTGAGTATTTGGACGTTTTCAAATCCAGTTGATAATATTTTGAATAAACCTTCTTTAAGTAAATGAGTTTTGTATAGTAAAGGATTAGGTAAATATGGTCCTTTTGGGTTATTGCCAAAGAACCATAAAAAGGAGGCTTATAGATTAGCAAAAACTCTTTTGCTATTGATAAATCAAAACTTATGATGAATATTGATCACTTTCTAGTTTGCAAGGAAGATTATTGGAAGAAACAATCTAGCGGAGATATTGGCTTCTTGTAGAAGATAGAGGTGCCAATTTCCTGTGTTAAAGGGATAGTAAGAGAAAATCTAACAATATTATCAAACGAATTATTGATGCTAACAATAACCAAATGACTAACATAAAAGATTAATGACCGATTGCTCTTAGTTATTTTGAAGCAATTTCGAAGAGTTGAAATGATCAATTCTTTTTTGTTGAGACTAGAAACAAGATTACCTAGTAGTGCTTTACAGGAGGTAGACCAGCAATTCACTGATATAGAATTTGTGCAAGTATAAAAACAAATGCATCCATCGAAAACACTAAGATACAATGGATTCCAAGCATTTCTTTTCACAAAATGATCAGCATTGGAGATGATGTAATTAGGTTTGCCCTATTATTTCTAACTAGTGATTTGGATATTAAATGTATAAATAATACTTATGTAGTACTTGTTCTAAAAGTTAAAAATTCTCAAAAGAGTTCAAACCCATCAGCTTGTGCAATATCATCTTTGAATTAATTTAAAAAATGTTTGTAAGTAGATTTCATCATGTTCTAAAATAGATTGAATCATACTCATGAATTGTTTACAACTTCTATTTTCTCACCCATTACAAAAATAGAGTAAAATGCGATGTATTTGTATAATGTTCATAATAGGAAGAAAATCTAAACTTAGAAAAATGATAAAAAAAAATTATATGGTTCACATTAATGGCAATATTAATTGATGTGGAGCAATTGAACTTAAACAAATACTATTTCATGATTTATACTTTCCTTTACTTATAGCAAAATTAGTTGAAATAATAATTTTACTTTGATGGACTTTAATCTTATTAATTGTTGTAAAACATTCTTATTCGTCTTCTTTCTCATTTTTTCATAATTAATTAGATCTTGCAAATCGCTTTTGTTTTAAATATTTTAGTTTGCACTTCATTTTCTTTGAAAATATGTTTTGGAAATATTTCATTTACATAGAGCTATTAACAACGACTATGAAGAAATCTTCAGTCAAACACTATTTAGAGTATTCACTATCACAAGCAAGAAATGAGGAGAAATGTTGTCACTTCTGCTTCATATTTTTTTGAGGAGATACAAGAAGTTAAAATTTGAAAGAGAATAGGGAGGTGGTACTTCTATGCATTCAAAACTAGAGAAACTAAATTTGAGTATAGAGACTTTATTTGGTGTACCACATGGTATCGGCCAAATTGCACTTCATCTAAATATCAAGAAAAAGGTTCAATTGATGAACGAAGTTAATACTCTCTAATGGAAGGAGTTGAATGCAATTATTGACACCTTTGGATGGTCTGACAAAGCAATAGACTGACCATCTCATTTGATGATTGGAATTTCATTTGCTTAATATAAAACTTTTTTATATTAGTAAGAAAGGAGCATTATAGAGGATTTGTTAGAAATTATTTATTGATTACACGGTGCAAGAGAAACTTTGAAGTTTTAGATCAAGATTGAGCTCATAAATACTCATGAGTTGTTGGTTGAATTCAAATTTGGCATATTAAGAATGAGGATGATAATCTGTTAGAATATTGTGCTAATTTTTTTTATTGTTTATATGATTTCGTGCATTTGTCTTTTTGTGGTTTATGATTCCATTCTCAAAGTACTGCTCATAAACTTATTTCATGATTTACTGTGCTAGCTATCATATTAAAAAAAAAAAACTCTTGACATATAGTCAAAAGTTTTCTTATTTAATTCTCAAATTGGTGATTTCTTGAAAAAATTTGCATGCATCTAGCTTATTTTTTTCATTTCTTCTTATATATAAATAAAGAATAATATTGAAACATTTTCCTTATCATACTAAATAATATACTCTTAATCAATCATTTATATATTGCTAAAATAATTATTTCTCAATTATTACAAAACTATATGTAGCAATTTAAACTTGAAAATAATAGTGTATGATATGGAATCTAGTCACAATGTAGAAGTAATGATTTCAAAACTTGTAGATTGATTTTAAAATTTTTTTTAAACAAGAGTGGATAGAATTTAAGAAATGGAAAAGAATAGATTTGAACTCAATACCTCTAAATCTTGAAACCTTGATCTTAACCAATAAACCAAAACTCTACTGTAGATCACGATCTAGTCCAAATCAGGTGGGGAAGGGAAGCAAAACTCACGAGAAGGGGCAGGAAGTAAGGGAGAAAGAAGAAGGGGGAAGAGGGAAGTGCAAAAAGAAGAGAGAGAAAAAGGAAGTGAAGGATGGGGATGGCAGCAACGAGGAAGAAGAGAGAAGAAAAAGTAGCGTTGATGGCAGGGAAGGGCAAGGGAAGAGACTTGGTTATTTTTGCCAGTTTTATCACTTTTCATTTATTTTCTATGAAAACTAATATTGGAAACAAAATCTATATGAAAAATCGAGTGAGAGTGTATTTTTAGTGAATTTTGATAAATGGAGGAGGTGGAGAGTAGCAGTTGACAGTAGTACCGTCGTCGGAATCTACTATTGCTACTACTGCTGTGTGAGGTTCAATAGAAGGGAGGAAAAAGAAGAGAGGAAAGAAAGGGGAAAAAAGAATAAAAAAGGGAAAAAAATAGGAAAGTTTTTCAAATATTCCCTAAACACTAAAACACAAAAACTTTTATAAAAATTCTACAACAATCTATAGTAAAATTTTAGACAAATTCTCTAAAAACATACCATCCAAATGGACCATAGATTTTAAATATGCATCAATTATTAAATCATTGTAGATAATAAAATTTGAGACAAATTTTCAACAAAAAAAACACACCAGTCAAATGAACCAAGGATTTTAAACTTGTAGATAGTAAAAGTTTAGATAAATTCTCAAAAAACACATTATTCAAACGAACCCATGGATTTTTAACATATGTCTATTACTAAATCATTGTAGATTATAGGACTTCATGAACAATATAAAATAGGTCTAATATTTATTTCTCATTTAAATAGAAATTAGGTTAAAAGACAAAGAAAATTCATAACTTCCAAGATAGAGAGAAATGAGTCTTGCTACAAAATGGGAGATCTGACAACTTGTAAATTTGTTCAACTTGATATATCTCTCTTCAACACTAAATTGATGAATCCTCACTTTCACATTTGCAGCACGGGATAACTCTCCCCAAATTCCTCCTCCTTCTTTCTTCCTTAGCATGAAAGCAATTCCTTTATTCATCAACAGGGTATGGTTGTAAACATAGCTAGACAAAGGTTTCAAAAAAAAAAAATCACAACAAATCCAAAGATATTTAGTCATTCGAAACAAAACACATAAAACTAAGATACACTAAAATTGTGAGGACCCAAAAATTTTGTGTAAATTTCATGCTTTTATTTTAATTTTATATATATACCTTATTATTGATGAATTTAAGTCTTTAATTGTTTTACCACCTGGGAGGTGAATAATAGAAGTTTGTAGTGTGAGAATCCAAAATTTATACACATACTCTTCACGTTTTACTTAAAAATTTGAACGTGTTATGTTACTTATCTATCGATTTAATTACTGTAGACACCAAATTTTTAAATAATTTTCATCTTTTTTCTTTGTTGTTGTTTTTAGTAATAATTCTTATCTATGTTTATTTGTTAATTTCATGATTTTAGTTTTAGACTTTTAGCATTTTAGATTATTATTATTATCTATTGTTTTATTTTAGTTTTTATTTTTGCATTAGTTTAGCCCTTTTAGCTGTTTGTTTTTATTGTAAGACTTGTAGCACAAAATTGGTCAAAAGAGAAAATTATGCTTGAAAAATATGTTTTATTTCTTTTTACTGTTTATTAATTGGAAAAAACAAAGAGAAAAGAGGAAAAAGCATTAATCAAACACAGGAAAAACCTGAGTCTTTTGTTTTATTTTTTATTCCTAGTTTTGCTCATCCGAGTTTATTTGAATTGTTGTTTTTCTTTACTTAATATTATTTTTCATTTTTGTATTAAATTATTATGTAAAAAAAAAAAGGGAAAAGAAGCCGCACATGCAGCGGCATGAAAGGATCATTTTCACGGGAGTTTTTCTGGTTTTTTTCCTTGGCTCCCAATGGATCGGATGGCTGAGGTTGTTGGTAGAAACCAACCCTTCATCCTCACCTTTAAGGTGAGGGTTTAGGGGTTATGGTTTCATATAAAAGGGAATAGAGAGACGGCGGGAGGAGGCTTATGACGGCTGGGTTGAGAGGAAAATTGGAAAACCAGGAAGAAATCGAGGGAAAGAGAAAAAGGGGAGGCGGCTGAGGTCTGATGGAAAGGGGAAAGAATCTGGGGGTCTGGACGGCTAGGGGCGAAAGGGAGAGAGCATAGAGAGAGGCGGCTGAAGTCTGGACAGAAAGGAGAGATTGAGAAAGGCCCGAAAAGAAAGGTGTGAACGGGCAAAGCTAAAAAAACGGGAAAAGAGAGGGTTTTACGGCTTAAAAGATCTGGGGAGATACCAAGAGGAAACCAAGAAAGAAGGAGCGATTTCATCAGCATTAAGAGTTTCTGCAACAAGCGTTCCTTGGGGTTTTTTCGTTTCCAAAAGCAGCGAGCTTGCCTTGAGGTAAAGGCAGCTTTTTTTTTCTCGTTTCATGTCATCTGTTTTCTTGTTCCTCCCTCGTACACACATCTGGTAGTTCATCTTTCTGGGATTTCTGATGTTTTTGAGATGTAAAGGCTTTAGAGTAAGTGGATATTCGATGATTAGATGGTTGGGTTAAAAAGGGCAGTAACTTTCGATGAATCTAGCTTCAGTTCGCTACAAGCTTTTTCCTTTTCTGCATTTTTGTGATTAGCAATACGGTCAGATCTCCTGAAAAATGAAAATATTATTCGGGTAATATGATTATAGATGGGCCGAAATCATTACAGCAGGGTTCGTCTGAGTTTTCCACATGGTTGGACTTCGGCTGAATGAAATTGCAGCAGAAGGTTTTTTTGTATGAGTATAGATGTCGAGTGGCTGTATTTTTTGCTTGCTTGAAATTAGAGAGTGATGTTTGGGTTCAGATGTTAGTTGTAGCGAAGAGAAACTTGCTTGCATTATTCTTTTCTTTTGCTGCACTTTTCTTGCTCATCTTATGAGATGATAGTTCTGGTTTTATAGCACCAATTTTGACATTAAATGTACCAAGATGGAATCTTGATGCTTGAACTCCATAATCTTGCTGCTTGGCTTGAAAACCTGATACTTCTTGGATTTTGTTACCTGGTTCCGTTATGAATTCCATAGCAGCGAATTTGCAGCAGGAAACTGTGTTTGAACATAACTTGGAGTGAACCTTGAATGGATTATTAGTTTGCATGGTTCTGTCTAGTGTTTTATGATGGCCTTTTGAAGTCTAATGTAATCTTGTGGGTTCGCTAATAAGTTATAAAAATCACAGAGAAACGACAGGAATTTTTGCTGCACTCTTGCTTTGCCATTGTAAAAGCCTTCGCTGCATTCCGTTTTGCTTTTTCTTTCTTTTCCTGGCGTTCTTTTTTGCAGATTTTCTGCCTTGATCCCGTAATAAAGGTTTGGTATTTGGTTTAAGTTATGAGTGAGGCTTGCAATGTTTGTTTTTGACCCAAAAATTCTGATATTTGGTTGGCTTGTCTGTGTCGATGAAATGGGAAGAAAGTTATAGCAGTTTTTGTTCTTCAAATTTTGTCTTTGCATGTTTTTTCTAGAATTTTGCATGAGATCTTTCTAATTTTTCTGCCTGTTTGGATAGTGGTGAGTATACAGTTTGTGTCTAGTTTAAAGCTGTGTGTGTTTGGGTTTGTAATCGGAATTTGAAAACAAATGGGTGTTCGGATTTTGTGTTGGCTGCGGAAAGCTTAAGGGTAAGGTGTTGCAGAAATTTGTTTTTCCTTCGTGGATTGCATGGGCTGCTGAAGTTTTTCTTTCATAATCAACGGTTTCAGCTTTCATTTTGTTATCTGGAATGTTAGATGTTTTTAATTGAAGATGGTCCGAAGTTCTTGGATGAACTTTGTTTTCCCGAAAGCTTACACAATGGTAGAAGTTGGCAACAGAAATTTGCAGAGGAAAGCTTTCCTAAGCTGCCGAAGGTTTGCTGTTGTAGGAAGCTTTGACTCGTAGTTTTGTTTGCATGGATTTTGCATGCAAAAGCAGCCTTCAAAAATTGCCCT
Organism: Coffea eugenioides; assembly: GCF_003713205.1. Taxonomy (NCBI): domain Eukaryota; kingdom Viridiplantae; phylum Streptophyta; class Magnoliopsida; order Gentianales; family Rubiaceae; genus Coffea; species Coffea eugenioides. Next base: position 33,886,628 of record NC_040044.1, on the reverse strand, counting down.
TTGCTCCCCTTAATTTCTAGCAATACTACAAAAGCCCAATCATGTTCTAATTTCTTGCAATTGGGTCCTAGAATAATTGCAATTTGAACCACCACTTGGCCCTTTCTTTGCTCTTGGACCCTTGAAGTTCCCAAAATGTTTAATTGGACTTGAGTGATTGGTTAATTTTGGCAATTGGGTCCTTGGTAGTCTTCTATTTTAGGAATTTGATCAATAATTTACCTTTTTTGGAAATTATGCATTATTTGATTTCATTTAAATTGCAATTGGGAGGGATTTGATGATTTTGTTTATACTTTACTATTTAATTGGTGCCTTGACCCTTTTATTGTTTTGAAGCTATTTTTCCTTCATTTGATCACCATTGCAAGGGAGGTACACTCTATCCCTTATTTTTTACGTTATTTGACCCTATGTGTCTATGTGATTCATGTGTTTGATTGCATGCCTTTCGAATGTTTTCATTCTATTTATTTATTCGCTTTAGTCGTCTTAATTTCGTATATTTAATTTAGTTCATTTTTGATTATTTGAAAGGCATTTAAATGCCAAGTTGTAATAGTTAGGTTTATTTTATTTTATTTAATTTTATTTTCCGCCTCCCTTCTTAGATTGTAGTAGGTTTCCCTCGAATGTAATAGTTAGAGCTTTATTTGCTTTATTTGCCTTATGTGTGTTTTGCATGCTTACGTGCTATGTGTTACCGCTTTCTTAGGGTCTTGCATCTAGATATCATGCCTATGTGTTATGTGTTTATGTGACATTATGTGTTTACTCGCTTTATTATGTTTTTATGATATTATCATTAATGTGTGACGCTATCACACTAGTCCAACGCTAGTTGTGATCCATTTTTCGATACCACACTGGTCCAACGCTAGTTGTGGTTTTCCTTGTTCGATTTCTCGCTAGTCCAACGCTAGTGAGAAAGTAGAAATATGAGCTAGTCCAACGCTAGTCCATTAGGAGCCCTTCGCGCGTTAGATCATGTTTGTATGACAAAATCACTTCATCTCATGCATATTTTACTTTCTAGGGTCTTTTATCATTTTATATGATGTACCCCTTATACATATAGCCCTTATCCCTAATTTTCCTATATATATCCCCCCTATGTATGATACATAACATTAGAATTGCATTTCATTCTAGAAATAGGATTAGGGTAGTGCATTTGCTTGATTAGATTAGGGAATAGCCCCTTGAATATGGGATATGGACGAGTTTGGCTTTTCTAGCCTTAGCACGCTCGTATTCCCTCTATTAAAAGGAAAAATTGAGTCACGAACATTAGTCCCCCGCACCCGACATGATGCATTCCTTTAAGACATGTATATTTTCTATAATTATTTTATCCTTTTCCTCTTTTTAGAGTCTCATATTCTTGCATTATTCGTGACCGCTTTAAAGAGTCACAATTGGGCATCACAATTAATGTGATTGGCATCAATTGAGCTTTGAAGAGAAATTTTGACCCCCCGATACCCTCCTAGGTCTAGGGTTGCATTCATATAGCACGTCTAAATGTGATAAATCTTTTGGTTAAAATAAGAAAATCCTTGACTAAATCACGCAACTGGCCTTGGTTAGGTCGAAAGGGTGCCTCGGATTTTTATCCTTGCCTTCCATTTCTTCAAATGTGACTCCCGAACCTTTTTCTTTGATTTACGTAGATTTGGAGTCGTTTAAAAAGGGTTTTTCCATTTTTTCTTTAAAATTTCATTTTAGGTGACTTGGTACACCTTAACTCGATACCAAGTGGCGACTCCATTTTTCATTCAATAAACCCTTTTTAAACTATATTTTGGGTCAAATCGTCGCATTTTCATGTCCCATTTAGACCCATGTTTTTCATTTTCTTTTTAAATCAAAAATTCATTTTTCAACCAAAAATCAAATTGAAATTCACTTTTTTATAAACCATTTATCTATTTATTTATTTTATAAAAAATGGGGCGCGACAGCTACGTTGTAGAAACCAAAATTTCAATTTAATTTAATTCAATTTTAGCTTTATTTTTTTATTATTTATTCTTGTTTTATTTTATTTCATTTTCGCTGAGTAAGTTTGCCAAGATGATAGTTAGTCTTTATTTTATTTATTTTAGTAAATTAGGTTCATCATTTTCTTTTTAAAACATTTTTGCATTAAACTTTGGAAAAAGAAAATTCTTACAAAAATTCCAATCTTTTTATCTTTTCAATTTTTTGTAAAATAAAATAAAATGAATTTTTGCAAAGTAAAATCAAAAAAAGAGAAGGGGGAATGTAACATTTGTTATTTATCCTAAATTTGTTTTGAAAAACAAAAAATTAAAAAGAAAAAATATGTGGAACACATGCATAATAGATAGGTGGAGGCCATACAAACTAGCTAAGTGTGATGGATAGGCATTAGACAAGTGTCCTTATTTTTTTATTGACACCACAACACTTGCTCGATTAGGTGGCAAGACACTTGTTGATTTGAGAAAAATTTGGAGAAAAGCTGAAAACAAAAAAGGAAAACAAAAGGAAGAAGCTACGGGAAGGGGAGAAAAAGAAGGGGTTTTCGGCAGAGAGCAGGAAAAAGAAAAGAAAGGGAAAAAGAGAGACCGAGAGAGGGAAAGAGGGGAGCTTCGGGGAAAATCTAGAAGGAAAAGAGAAACCAAGAAAGAAACAAAAAAGAGGCTACGGGGCTGGGAAGAAGAAAAAGAGCAAAAAGAAAAAAAGAAGAGGAAAACCGAGAAAGGAAAGGATATTGAGAAGGGGTTTTTGGCGGCTAAGAGAAAAGAGAGCTAGGGAGGATGGAGAAGGAAAAAACTGAAGAAACAAAAGGGAATATGGAAACAAGAAACAAGAAAAGAAGGCAAAACTGCGGGCAACAAAGTAAAAAACGAAGGAAGACAAAAGAGGGACCGAGAGCAAGGGAAGAGAGGCTGCAAAGGAAGAGGGTTGGAAGGGAAAGGAGGAGAGCATTTGAGGAGAGTGAGAGAGGAAGGAGGAGACCGTGGGGAGAGTCTGAAGGAAATCTGGGAAAAAACAAAAAAAGGGAAAATAGGGTTTCGGGCAAGAAGAAAAAAGGAGAAAAAGGGGGAAGGAAAAAGAAGAAACCAACAAAGAAAAACCTGGGGAGAGTCTGGAGGGAATCAGAGGAGAAAACAGGAAAGGAAATGGTGGGCAAGAAACAAAAGAAATAGAAAAAGAGGGTTTCTGGGGATAGAAAAAGGAAGAGGAAACGGGAGAAAGAAAAGAAAGGAGAAAGAGAGAAGAGAAACCAGAAAAAGCGAGGAAAAGGTCTAAAAGAGAAAGGGGATGGCGGAGAGATCAAAGGGAAAGAAAATAGAAAGAAAAGAGAGGAGAAAGTGCAGGAAAATTTTCTGCAAAAACTCTAACCAGGCTGACGAACCAGCCTTCTTTGGGGCTAGATTTCTGCTTCGATTGTAGTTTTTTGTGAGATCTTTTGGCTTCTGCGCTTTCTTGGGAGTGACCGGAACAACTTTTGTTCAGAAATTAGTTGAAGAAAACGTCTCGAAGGTGATCTAACCAAAGCCCAAAAAAGCGCAGTCATCAGCGCTGCTCCATTTGTGGATAGTTTCTTGGCTTCGTGACCAACACTCCAGGTGGCATCTCTTCATTTTCTTCACGCAAATCCAGTTCCCAACTGCTTTCAGGTATGGTTCCACACAAAAGCTAATATCATCTGTTCTTTGTTGCTCTCTTCATCTGGATTCTCTCTGTTGGATCTGCTAAAGATAGACGATCATGCTTGGGTTATGTTAAAAATGATGAGTTGGGGTTTATGTGAGTTTGGTTGATAAAATAATGGGTTTTGTTGGAATTTTTGTATGAAATGTGTGCGTGGGATTGAGGTGCAAGTTTGCCGCAGAAAATTGCGAAGTTGTAGAAAGAAACCAGTGAATGAGGAAGAAAGCGCGAAGCTTGCATGCAAATTTTTAAAATTGTACTTTGACCCCTTAATTTTTATCTAATGCTACTATGGCAAAAAAATTGGAAAAATTAATCAATTTTATCCCTTCAAAATGTTATTTTTCTTTGGCATGTTTTAATGTATTCATGAGTTTTGGGATGAAATTCGAAGGTTTAATTTTTGATAAATTTATAGTTTTGATTTGGATTTTTAGTGAAATTTTGGGTAACTTTGCTGTTTAATTATAGCAAATGGGTTTTCATTTATTTTTTGAATTTTAGCATTTGGTTTTGGTAAGCTTCATCTTAAACCCTTAATTTCTTTTTTATTTTTAGACCCTTAATATTTGTAATAATAATAAATTAACCCCTCAAACTTCCGCAATTGTTTCAATTAGGTCCTTGCTTGTTTTAATTTCTTGAATATGGGTTGTTTACTTTCATTTAAATATTTTAATTGTTCAATTTCATGTTTATTTTCATCTCTTATGATTATTTGTTAATTAAACTGGTACCATAATCATTTTTTTTTGTTGGAGGGTAGAAAGAGAGTACCTTCATTTCATTAGGTCACCAATTCAAGGGAGGTATACTCTACTCTTTATTTTGATTTTACTTGATCCTATGTGCTCCTATGTGATTTTATGTGTGTAATTGCATGGTTTTTGAATACTTTTTATTTCATTTCATTTATTTATTTATTCACTTTATTTGTTTTAATTTTGTATATTTATTTTGTTATTTAATTCTTGATTATTTGAAAGGCATTTAAATGTTAAATTGTAATAGTTAGGTTATTATTTTATTTCATTTCATTCTTTCCCCTTTTAGATTGTAGTTAGGACCCCCAAAATGTAATAGTTAGGTCTTTATTAGCTTTTATTTGTTTATGTGTTTGCATGCCTGTGTGTTTATGTGTTTACTCGCTTTTCTAGGATATTTGCATCTAGATATCATGTTTATGTATTATGTGCTATATGTGATTTTTGTGTTTTTATTATGTTCTATATGATTTATTTGATTATAATAAATGCATGGCGTCACCACATTAGTCCAAAACTAGTTGTGGCCCATTTTTTCGATTCCACACTAGTCCGACGCTAGTTGTGACCCTCTTTTCCAATTTCTCACTAGTCCAATACTAGTGAGAATTTATAGACATGGACTAGTTCAACGCTAGACCCTTAGGGACCGTCCACGTGTTAGACTATGTTTGTGTGACAAATCACTACATTTCATGCATATTTTCTACTTTTTAGGATCCTTACCATTTTTGCATGATATTTCCCCCCATATGTATATCCCTTATCCCATATTTCCCCTATATATATATATATATATATCCCTTACCCCATGTGCGAAACATGACATTTTAGACGTGCATTCCATTTAAAAAAAATTAGAATTAGGTTAGATCATTTGCTTGATTAGCTAGGAAATACCCCTCGAATATGTGATATAGACGAGTATGACTTTTTAGCCTTAGCAACGCTCGTATTCCCTCTATAAAAGGAAAAATTGAGTCACAAATCTTAGCCCCCGTACCCGTTATGTTGCATCCCTCTCTTTTAGGTCATGTATATTTGTATATTATAATTTTGCTATTTTTTTTAAGTCTCATTGTTGCATATTCATGACTAATTAGGCGTCGCAATTAATGCGATTTGCACCAACTAAATTTCGAAGAGACATATTGAGCCTTCCGATAATCATTAGGTCTAGGGGTGCATTCATATAGTAACATCAAAATGTGATAAGTTTTTTAGGTTAAATTAAGAAAATTTTTGACTAAATCATGCAACTAGCCTTGGTTAGGTTGAAAGGGTGCTTTGGATTTTATCCTTGCCTTCCCTTTCTTCAACCGTGACTCCCGAGTCTTTTTTTTTTTTCGCAAACTTGGAGTCGTTTAAAAAGGGTTTTTCCTACTTTTTCTTTAAAATTAATTTTAGGTGACTTGGTACACCTTAACTCAATACCAAGTGGCGACTCCTATTTTTCATTAAAAATCCTTTTTAAACTATTATTTTGAGGACAAAATCGTCGCATTTTTAAAGTCCCATTTAGGCATATTTTCTTTATTTATTTTTTAAAAATCAAAAACTCATTTTTCAATAAAAAAATTAATCAAAAATTCATTTTTATAAACCTGTAATCGTAATTATTTATTTTTCATTCAAAAAATGCGGCGCGACATATGTGTTTAATTGTTTTTATGTAACTTATGTGTTCAAGTGCGTTCTAATTCATTGCAAGATTAAACCCTAGGGATATAATACTAATTAGAACAAATTAATGGGGCAATAGCGTGACCACTAAAAATTATTTGGCCATATTTGAATAATGTCTTGACACAAAATATATGCATTTGACAAATGTCAAGATTCTTGCCAAGAGTTAAAATTATTGCCAAATGACCAAATTGCCATGTGAATATACCTAACCTACCATGTAAGATATGTCAAGACAAAACCTCCCAAACACCAATTTTAGTTTCATTCTTGTCTTAACCACTTCCGAAACTGAGAGAGAAAGAGAGAGTTGAGAGACCAAGTGAAACCTGGAAGCTTCTTGTCTTGACCACTTCTAAAACCGAAAAAGAAAGAGAGAGTTGAGAGACCAAGAGAAACCTGGAAGCTTCTTGTCTTGACCACTTCTAAAACCGAAGAGAGACCGAGAGAAAACTGGAAGCTTCCATCCTTCTTCAACCGTGAAACGCTATCCAAGAAACAAGAAACAACTTCAACTTATTTAACTAAGGGAATCGAGAGAGAGAGACCAGAAATTTTTTTAGCCCAAAACCGTGAAGAAATAAGCAGTACTTTACTAAGTTCTTCTTCATTTTCCTTCTACTTTTAGTTAGTGATGTCTTGGATTGAATTAGAACCAATAAAAAGAGGTTTAGTTGGAGAAAAGTTCATCCAAAAGCTGGAAATTTCTGGGCAACTTGCTGCTTGAAAATTGAGAGGGAAGGGGGTGAAGCTGATTCTGCATTTCTAGCTTTTATTTGCAGGGTAAAAGAAGTAAAATTTGCTAACCACACCATCCATTCTCTCAATATACCTTGGTACGTGTTGCATGTTGAATTTGAGAGAAGAAAAGAGGAGTTTTGCTAGAGAAAACCTTACTTGAAGACTGATTTCTTGCTAGAAATTTCCAGCTTTGCCCGAGGGGAAAAGAGAGCTTAGTTTCACAGTTTTTCATTCGAAATTTTGGAGGAATTTTACTAGGAGTTCATGATATATGTCTTATCTCTTTCTTTATATGATATATAGTATGTTTTACCTTTGAATCTAGTGGAAAGTTTGTGACTTTGGATGAAAACTTGAAGAAACTTGTTGGAATTTTTTGTTGGAACCCGTGGGAGAGAAGCTGTGATTTTTCTAATTTTATATCTAAAACTTTGGTTGTAAATTGACATATTTTAACTCCATATATCTTAAAACACTTCAATCTTAGCAAGCATGTCAGTTTTTATGGTGAAAAGCTTGACTTTTGTGGCTCGAATTCTTGTTTGGAGGACTGCATGGCTGCTGGAAAATTTCCAGCTTAGCCAATGATGAATCTTCTAGTTTTGACCTGGGTATTTTGGTGGAAATTGACTGGAAGATCATGTTATGTACCTTGTGTATGCTGTACTTATAGTTGTATGCAAGTTTTCTTTGGTGAAAATTCGATTAATGAGGCTCAACTGAGGATAAAATGACTGATAAACTATATACTAGGTTGATAACCGGTCCGATGGAGCATCAACCGTGATTCTGGTCTAAAACTAGAATTTGATGAGAAGTTTTGCTGGATTTCGAAGCTACATAATCTTATTGCAATGTTTATGTGAATACATGTTGAATTTGGTTGATGTTTGATGCATTAAATCAAATATTGGTGAAGATATACGGTTGGAAACTTCAACTTTGAACCTAAGAATGCTGTTATGTTTTCCCAAGCTTAGATTTCATCTTGTAACCTGAAATTTATGTATATATTGATCAAAAAACATACCTACTCCTCCGTTGTACTCTGTACATTGTGATTGTCCTGATTTGGGAGGAAAAGACTAAATCTTAGAAAAGAAATGGGAGCAGGTTGAGCATGCGAAACTGTTTGGCAGATTTGGGTTGATTGAATGATTCCAATTGTATTCCTAAGTTTCTTTAGAAATTTTAACTCAATCTTAACCAAAAGCGATCTATAACTGAATGATCATAAAATATACATTTAGTTTGAGGAAGTTTAAGCAAGGAAATAGCAAACTAAAGTAAGAAACTTGATTACCCATTGCTGGAAAACTATTTCTAACCATTTTAAACAAATGCTTAGGTTTTGAGTTTAACTTTGAATTCAAAAATGGAACTTGAACCCAAAACTGACCAAAACCCCTTCAAACCATCTTATAACAGTTTTACTTGTGAAAATTCATCCAAAATATAGGACGAAATCAAGGAAGCTCATAGGAATACTAAGCTGCCAATCTCTAGAAAATTTATCAATTTAGAACTTTGATTTCTAAAATGATTCTTTTATTTCTAAATGATCCTTAGAACCTAAATCACAATCTTCATTATAAAATGTAAATTGCCATATAACCAGTATACCTTACTTTATTTTGGTAAAATATGGAACTTTAAGGCTTGAAAGATTAAAGCTACCTGAACTTTGAACCTTTGATGTAGTAGAATAAGATAAATATTAAGATCATCAGAAAACCCTCTATATAAGTATGCATTTAAACATCTCGAACTATACCTATATGCCCCTATATACATTTAGCTAAAATCATCAAGTGAACATTAACTTCACCATCGGGGAAAATAATAAATAAACTAATAAGTTCATAACTATCTCAGGAACTGAGAAAGAACCGGAGGAGGGTCCAAGCACCGAGTAGTGAACTCAAATTACTTTGGGTAAGTGTTCTACATTTGTTTGTAATGATTGAATATTTGATGAATGATAAATGTTATGTGCCTAGTTGACGGATACTTGTTGGAATATTGACGTTTGAATTGTTTAGAGTGAAAATTGACAATTGCTACTATTTTACTGAAAGGCGAGCGCATACTTTATTGCACTCGACTTAAGAAAATTGTGGAAATGATAAATGCCTAATTGTTACTGGAATTGTGCATGAATGTAAGCCGATTGTGTACTTTATCACAATGGTTGAACTGGGTCTAAACCCCACTGTTGGATAGTCTATTCGAGCTAGTAGCGGTTGGTCGAGTAGGTTGGAAGATTTTGGGCACTGAAATGTTTGGTATACTCGAGTATTACTCCCTTATTGAGGCGCCTATTGGAGTTACGAAGTGATTAATGATTGTAGGGGATTGTTTATTGTTCTGGAGGATATAAGGAGGAGATTGGTGGAGTGTGAAGTGATTGTAAGAAGTTGTAGAATGAATTACTGAATGGAGCTAAGTGCTACGTCTGGAAACAGACGGGAGCCACCTCTAGAGTCCGTATCAGTACTGTATCCTTTGATATTAATTGTGCTATATGTTGAGAATTATTTCATGAATTATCTTGTTATTAATTGATTGGTTATTCCTCTAATATTACTAAATGAGTGAAATTGTGTGTTTAAGATCACCTGTTTTCTTAGAACGTCACTGGGCATAAGTTCACTCCTTTAGTTTGTTTTCCTTAATAGGGGTTGGAAATGTGGAACTGGAGAATAGTGAAATCGAGAGTTGAAGCCTTGCTTTAAGTAAATTGCCATCCTATTTGTACTTAGTGAATTGATTGAATAACTTTACTTTTTTTTGGGATGTACTTAAGTAAGATAGATTGTTAATGGCTTTAGTTAATGAATTGTTATCTCTGAAGTTAATGTGAGTGAGTGAGTTTTGGCGAGAGCCAAGCAGATGATCCGCTAAACCCTAGGTTTCGCCCTAAGGGGTGGTAAGGTCGTCACAAAAATACTACCTTCATATCCAAAGGTCCTTTAAGGAAGATCGAGAACTTAATTAGTTCCTTTTGATATAGAGCATAGAAGCTAAAGCTATCATAATCATTATACTATGTGAAAGCTACTTGCTACATATTGAGAAACGCCAAACAACAAATGTATCTGTTGAACTTAAATTCCATCCATTTCAACACAGGCACACTTATAAAAAGGAAAGCACTGTCAATAATAAGCTTAGAAACACTCGTCAAAAAAGAAAAGCACAATAATAAATCTCAGAAAGCTAAATTAAGACTAACTAAAGCTACTTAACTAGGTTGACATGGGTAAAGCCCAAGTAATAGCCACCCCTTGAACTAGGTGAAGCGTGGCACAAGCACTTATGGTCACTATTTTTGAAGTGATTCAAATACTTAATGCAATAATAATTCCCTTGGCGACCATAATCCTTTCTACGCATGAAGTTAAAATGGCAAACCAGCTCCTCCAAAGTAGCAATGAGAAACCTACATGCTAACAAATATACCACTGCCCAGGTTTGTTAGGCTTAAGATTAAAAAAAAAAGGGACAATAAAATATGATTTTTCAAGTAAACACCCACAAACATTGAATCATGAATCATTTGAAGCAATACAAAAATAAAAGCATAAGACGCTATTAACTTGGTTCTTTTTTTACCATGTAATTTTATTTTATTAAGCTAATTTTTCTTGTATTTTATTTATTTGTTGGTTTTGTTAAAACACCTAAATTTGATTAACCTTGTCAGAAAAGCTCATAATCATCCCCAATCTAGTCCACTAAGATTGTGTCAAAGGAGACAACAAGAATGCTATTTTGGTTTACCTTAGCTACAAAAAATAAGGGAGGACTAAGGGAGATCAAAGGAAAAGGCAAAGCAAAAATGGAGAAGGAGAAACCACTGATCACTCATGTGTGTGAGTATTGCTCTCAAAATTTTTATAGCAAATCTTTTAACGTTTGTTAATTAAATCTAATTTTCTCAAAACCTCCTCAACTGTATCCTAGTGGTAGAAAACAAGTGTACAGTTCAAGTTAAATGATGAGATTCAAAAGTATCTTACCCATCCTTATATGATCAAAAGAAAAAAGAAAATTTTAGCCTTGTTTAGGAGAGAGTTTATAAGTGATTTAATGGTTATAAAATAATACTTTCGCTGGTTGAAAAAGAAGTTTTAATGAAAGGAATTGCACAAGCCAATTCAACTTACTTGACATCTATGTTCTTTTGTCAAATGCAACATTTGATATCTATGTTCTTTTGCCAAATGCAACATCTAAAGAGTATACTTTCACTATTTGACAATTTTGGTGAAATGACAATACTGGGAGTGATCATGCTCTATGGTGAATTAATTGAAAAAAATGTTTATAGGTTTAAGATTGTCGGATGACTCATTTTTAGGAATATTTCTACTCTTAACTTTTCTCTAACTGGAAAGCAAGGTTAGAGAATCCAAACTTGTCCCAACTTTTTTATAGTTTTTTTTTTAGTGTAAGTTGAAGCTCTCGAACCCGAGACCCCTCACTTATACTCCCTTCCTTCCCAACTTTTTTAAGGCCTGGGGAAAATATTTCTTAATCATTTTTTTCTTGCAGTTGGTGAATGTTTTGATGTTTCATGTGGATGAAAATATATTTGAGAGGCCAAAGAAGTATTAATGCAAAGTATTCCTTGGAGAATAGAAGATGACAATCAGATAAATGTTTGGACAAACTCATGGATCCCAGGACCTTATGATTTCAAATGATCACAAACATACTAGTCTTTTCAACTTATGGAAAAGTTTAGGATCTAATTGATCATGAAAGCATAGGTTGTTGGAAAACTAAACTGATTGGAAGTTTATTTTTAGGGCAAAATAGAGAGGCCGCCTATAGCATACCTTTCTGCCATCTTGGCTGAAGAATTGATAAGCATTTCAATTCTAATAGTAATTACTCAGTCCAATTTGAATAGTAGAGTCTAATGCAAATAAATCAACTTATAAATAGTACAACATCATTTTATTTAGGATACAGAAAAGGCTATTTTCAAAAAAAAAATCTCTAGAGTCTAAAATTTCCCCCAAAGGTTAAATTATTTCTTTGGAAAGGTTGTTAGAATATCTTGCCAAAAACGTAAATTCATACTAAATGAATGTCAAGCATCCACAATGATTGTTACAGGTGCAAAGGAATGAAGACACATAATACTCATTGCCTCCTTTATTACAAATTTGCAAGGACTACATGAGAGTTATTTGACAGTTTGATAATATTTGAGAGATTTTTTTTCAATTGTTTGAAAATATGATCCATAGCATTTTTTAACAAAAATGTTAAGATGGTATAACTCAAAAAAAGATTTGCTTGTAGCTTCTAAACTATAGAAAAAAAAAAGCTACTTTTGAGGGTTTTCTCATAAAGCCACCAAGACTCATATTAGGACCTATTTAGATTAAACTTTATGAAACTCAATATAAATATAAAATTCCTCTTTCTAAGAGTTATTGCAATGAAGTATGGCATCCACCTCTTTCTAAGAGTACAAAAATTCTCTAAGTTAATGTGGATGGTTTTTTTTCTTGCTAAACATGATTTTTATTGTTTAGAGCCTATTATTTAACTAGAAGAGGCTCATTTTGATGTAATGCCTACTATTATAGCATATTTTCCATAATAAATTTACTCTCTTTTCCTCAAAAATTTCTAATCACATATTCTATAGCTTTAGAAACTTTATGATTAGATTAGGGAAAAAATAAATCTTCTTAGCAAATGGAATTTGAATTTGATGAATAAAAGTTGAAAAACATTAAAAAGTCTAATTCCTACTGTTACTATCTTGGCATCCAAGGATTGACTAAATCCTTGTATTTATGGGATTATGTTTACACGAATCCAAACTTGTAAATTAAAATTTGCAAGGAATGAAAATTTTTATACACTTTACAAAAAATAAAGATTCATAATTCAAGAGACTAATTTTAAGTGTATGGTATTTGTAGAGCCACATTGTTAATGGAGTTAATAACTATTTGACAACATATTTTTGCTTGTTACAAAAGAATATATAATTATTAGGTCTAACTTGAAAGGGTTAGATATAAATGTCACATGCAAGGATCAAATTGTAAATTCTCAAACATTAAAGATTGTAAACTATATATATCTCAAACTAGAGGCACAAATATAATATTGCTAAATTTGAGGAGAGGAGAGTACAAATACAACCTCATAATTAAAAAGGTTACTATTCTTTAGACTAGAGGCACAAATATAATATTACTAAATTTGAGGAGAGGGGAGTACAAGTACAACCTGCCGTTAAAAAGGTTATCATTCTTTGTGTGTATCAGACAAATGGTTTTGAAGTTGATATCCAAAATATTCCACTTTAAAAAAGGTATCATAAAATAATTTCCTTGTTTCTTCTACAAATTCTCTAAAAAAGAATAATTTCCAAGAAAAAAGAACTCTTGTTGTTACTATTATTGCCACAGATCCATTAAACCGCTCAACTATCGATGGACTCCTTTTGTTAGGAAATTATGTTTACATAGATCTAATTCTATAAACTAAATTGCTTTAAATATTTATATTATTTTATATAGTACAAGTAATTTTATACATGTTACAAAAAAATTTATTTGTGATATGAGAGTCCAAATTTCACCATTTATTGTTTGTGGAGTTAATAACTACATGACAATAATTTTGAAGAAAAAGAAAAGAAAAAAAAGATTATATAAACATCAGGTCGTCTCGACATCCTTTAATTTGTTAAAAAAATGGATATTTAACACAATTGTGTTAAAGTGAAAATAAACCATTCAAGTGTGACATATGATTGCGTGCTAAAGTAAGATAGTATGGCACCAAATCGAAAGCAGTTTATGGTTAAAATGATATTATGTTGAGTCTAGTTACAAAACTAGTGAAAAAATGGAAGAAGTATTGTAAGGACCAAATGAAAAGTTGGTATTCTAAATTGCCAAAACTATAGCACAAGCAGGAGTGGGCGTGGGTTAGGTACCCGCCCCCCGTCCATCATTTGGCTGACTCAACCTCCATCTTGCGGGTCAATCATTTTCTGACCCTCACCTGCCCTACATATCAGTGAGTACCCGATTATAGGGTACCCGCTGAAATAGGGTCGGGTCAACGGGTATCCACTCCACTTCACTTATCATTTAAATTTTTTTTAAAAATAATTTATACTAATTTAATTTTATATTTTACACATTCATCTAGGATTTAATAAAGATTTTTTCTCAAAAAAGGTCTCTGACGAAGAAACAAGCATGCGAAGAGAATACAAGAAAAGAAAAAAATTAAAGAATTCAAAATCAATAAAAGTTTGAAATAAGTAGCATATTTTTTTAAATATATGTTCCGCATTAATTAAATTCTTTTCTACAAAACATAAGATCATGATTTCTACAAATGAATTTTGTAAATAAACTATAGTTTCGTATTTGTAATGCAATTTATTTAATGAAATTACTTATTTAGCTCTAAAAATATTATTTTACAGTATACGTATAAAAATAAAAAAATATATATCTGGGGACGAGTCAAGTATCCGCATTTTTAATTATGTGACCCAAACCCGCCCCACATCTTAGCGGGTACTCGACCCTCTTTTGACCTAATTGACTAATACATATTGGATATCCTAATTTTCAGATCGGATTGAATCGAATATGGCGGGTTTTCATATTAGTGGATAATTTTGCCCACCCCTAGGAATTAGACATATAAAGTTAATGAAAAAGTATAACAGAAAGGAGTTTAAAGTGTGGGAAGAAGAAAAGGAAAGTAAATGATGTAATAGTTATGTAGTTTAACAAGAATGTGATTAATCTCAACAACACACTTTTTTTTATTTTAATTTTTCATTAGTAGAAGAATAGTGGAATTTAAGAAGTAGAAAAAAAGAAAGGGAAAATTAAACCCGACATCAACTTTAGTCACCTTAACAACACACTTGACTGGTAATGTAATTAGAGGTAAAGAATTGAAAAAGACCTAAAAGAAACTAATATCTACACTCAACTTCTATTTGACCCAATCAAAGAGTAAGCTTAATGTGACGATCCCACCTCCCTCTAAGGCGAACCCAAGAGTTTGGCGGACCGCCTGTCAAACTCTTGTCAGGACTCACTACATTCACTACAATCAATTCTCAATATCACCGTTCAAACCTTCATATGAATACTGGAGTTCTACAATTCAACTAATAATTCAAGTTTAATTACAAACCAAAAGTAAAATGTAAAATACAACATCAAATATCCAAAATACATTCTATTTACCAAAAGTACAAGTACAAGAGGGCTATACACACTAGTTCAAGCTTATTCGCTCCGGATCTCCACTCCTGTAAGGAAAACAAACAAACAAAATGAGCTAAAAGCCCAGTGAGGTTCCCAAACAAGCAGGCATGTAGGTAAAGCACGGAAATATTATATTTAATACTTCACACATTTTGCATAGTAATAAGCAGTCATTCAAAAATTCAATCATTGAAAGGATACATGCTCACTTGGAGCCATTCATTCATTCAGTCATTCAGTCATTCAGTCGCCGTCCATTTCTCCTTATACCTCCGACATTTGAAAACATTTGAAAGTGAAAACTCTTTCAGTGATCATTTCATTCAGTCATTACATTTCATTCACTGGCTAGTACTTCATGGTCGTACTCGAGTATACCTAACACTGTCCCAAGGTCACCAGCCGTCCGACCGAGTCCGCTTCTGGCTCGAGTCAACTGGCAATGAAGGGCAAGGGCCCAGTTCAGCCAAAGACTTACATTCATGCACAAGAAACATTCAATCATTTGATCATTGAAAATTCACATTCACTTAGGTTGAGTGTAATAAAGTACACACTCGCCCATTAAAAATCCATTTAACAATCATTGAAAAGCGTTTAACATTCAAGCAAACATTCACAACATTCCATATAGTCATTGAAAGCACAACATGCAAGGAACACTCACCACTTAATCGCAATCGTTTCACTTCAACCCTGGTTCGTCCTCTTGGACAGGCTCAAATCCTATGATCATGTAATCCATCAAGAATCTAGCTACTCAAAGCCAAGATGATGAGAAAATACGAAATTCGAAGCTTCACTTAGCAATTACAGAAGCTACAGGTTTAACCCTAATATTAGAAGATCAAAAAAGCCACGGTTTCTTGTTTAAATCAAGTTCTTATCAAGTTCAAATCAAGAGAAACATTCATGTATGCTAAGGTTAACATACATTAAGTATTTCAATTCAAAATATGCAGGATTTAACCAAAGAAAGTTAGGTTTAAAACCCAGAAAAGCTTTCTAAAGTTTTCCAAGTCCCACTCAATCCATTTGATAAAATTCCCAGTTTTTGTGATATTCTTTGAAAGGTATAACTTGAGTTTCGTAGGTCGAAAAAGCACAAAACTTACACCGTTAGAAAATAGACTCGAATCACTAAGAGGTTTTAGAAGACATCTTCATGAAATTCAGTTCATAGATTAGTCAAATTTTAGTTCAAAACTCACTTCTATCACAAGTAAAGAAACAGAATAGTCATGATTTTCAAGAAACTTTGCAGATTTGTCGGTATTTATAAAAATTGAACTAAACCCTGAATTTTATACCATTGAAAGCTCTATGAGTCTAGTTTCAAACGCAACAAACGGAACGCAATTCTAACTTTTCTATACGAAGTTATAGCAAATTTTCCAAAATTGCTCAGAGCCTCCTGCGAAAATTTCCAGCAAGCAAATAGTTTGGAAAACTAGGTTTTTTCCCTCTTAAACCTCTTTGTTTTAGCTCAAAATCAAATGTCTTGAACAAGATTATGTCAAAATCACCACAAAATTTCTAAAAAGAAAGCTAAAATTCCTTCTCTCCCTCTCGGCCAGCCATAACAGAAATTTTCCAGCAAAATCTCCATCAAAAATTTCAACTTTCTTACTTAATTCCTGGCAAATGCACTATATCATATAACTAATATTAACTAATATGTCATGAGACATATTACATATATTCTTGGCAAGCAAATCCATCACAACTCCACATATATATAAAGTTTCAAGTAACTATATCAAGGTTGGAATTTTGCCTCTCAAAGCTGAAAATTGCATACCAATACTATAAATCTCCTATTACAGCTGGAAATTTACCACTAAAGCTGAAAAATCATATATAGAAGCTAGAAAACCTCATATCAAAGCTAAAAATTTCATATCCAACCTCATATCAAAACTAAAACATTCATATCAAGGCTGACCAATACATTCCAAAGTTGAAAATTGCAACCTACTAAGCAAAACCATGAATCTCCCATGAAATCCATCACAATCAAGTCATATGTTGCTTAAATTTCAAGATAAGAAGGAAAAGAGATACGTGTTAGTGATACCTCAAACTCTAAGAGAAATGGCAAGACAAGAGCTATTCTTCCTCCTAAAAAACTCCACCAAGGCTCACCTCTAAGCTTCCCTCAAGATTGATCGGAGTGGATTAGGGTTTCACGTCGATTTTCTCAAGAAATCAAGGCTGAATTTTTTTGTGGTTTTCTCCCTCTTTTCTCCTCCCCAAATTCGTCCAAGGTCAAGGAACAAGAAGAAGAAATAGTGAAATGATAAGAGTTCAAGTTGGAAAAGAAGAAAACTTGGTCTTGGTCAAACTTTGAGGGATGAGTGACAAATGGCAAGGTAAGGTTCCATTCCTATCTCTTTGTCTCTCTTGTGTTTCTAATCATATATTATACTTTTCCAATTAATTCTTAACACTTATAATCACATAATCTCTCTTGCACAACACTCCTTCTTATCCACCAAATATAACGCGCACATCTCACTAATCGGTTAAATTACCATAATACCCTACGAAACTTAACATGCATCAAAATTATAAAAGGAAAAAGAGAAAAATCTTGACTTAACCTTTAAAATCACCATCAAATTAAGGCTAGTAAATAGACAAGTAAAGCAAAATAAAAGAAAATATAAATTAACTCTTTTTTTTCAAAAATAAGACGAAGTAGAAAATAAATTTTGGGTCCTCACACTTAACAAACTTTTTTGTTGGCCAAGTGGGCTGGGCCTGGCCCCATTGATGTTCCTAATCACACACATAATATGCCATTACCTGTTGCAGCAATACCATCATCCAAAAGCAGCTCTACTGCCACATTCATCCTTTCCAATTCAGATTTGAATTGGACAAAGTAGGTTTAAATCCATTAAACTTGCACATTCAATTAGTCATTGAAAGGAAAAAAAAGCCACAAGACCATACCTATATATACATATATATATATATATTTTTTAGAAGACGATAAAATCTTTTCTAAACCTACTCCTACTCTATACTAGGGGGAGAGGGATCTAAAGAGGTCTAAGGGGAATTCGGAGGAAACTAAACCACTTCGGATTTAGACTGGTGCCTACGCACCTGCTGGCAAACTTTTCCAAAAAAATCTGAATTTTTTAGAATGCAAGCCAAGAGAATTGATCCCTTGACCTACACCCAAGTAGAGTTTTAAAATTCTTTTGGTGGCTAACTATTCTAAGAGTAGTTGGTTACGAGAACTTACCTATATGGCCAACCTGAATCTTGACCGAAGGAATTCACCCTTTTTAGTAACATTTCACTAGGCTGGTCTTTTGCTCCCCCTTTGTCCCAAACAATAGGAACATGAACTATTTTGAGTAATAGTTAAATTGAAGGAAAAGTAACATTATTAAATTCGTAAGAGTATGTTATGAGTTTACTAATAAAGAAATTAGATGCTATGCTAATTAAAATTTTATTTGTTAATAACAAGATTTTACTTTTTCTTGAGAAAATTGTCCTGAGCATGAATCCTAAAATTAGATCTCGATTCCAACCTCTTCACTTTTCCTCAAAATGTCTGAAAAATTGGCTATGCTAATTTGGATAGTCTGGGAAAAGTCCCCATAAGATTATTAAAACACATGCATAAACGGGGTTAGTTGGGTTAACTTAATTGGAACAAAATTTCTACTTTAGAGGCCTCAATTGAGATATTTTTATTTTCAAGGACTCTATTGACACTTTGGTCTACTTTTAGAGGACTAAAATGATATTTAATTGTTAGGACTAAGGATCAGACGATAAATTCCAAAACCTTATGGATTGCAAATGTGTACATCTTAATTTCGAGGGACAAACGTAATATTACTAAAGCTCAGGGAATGGAAGTGCAAATAATACCTCGCCTTTAACAAGCTTACAATCCTCAATGATTGATTAACTCTCCACGCTATTAGATCAAAGGGTTCCTAAACTCCATAGCCAAAAGCTTATATTCTGTTAAAAAAAAAAAAACAACGCCAAAACGACAAAATATGGTTGGTCACCCGTCGTTGGAGGTAGCGAAGACGGTGTTGGAAGTGGCGGACGTGGCGTTTACCGCCATGGAATGTTGTCATCACCACCACAACCACCCTAGCCACCACGACGAAACGACGCCGTCGAGCCCTCAATTGAGCGAAGAAAAATTCAAGGAAGAAGCAGAGGAATTGGAATCTTTGCAATCGGAAAATCGGCGGCTTAGATCCTTACTCGAACGGAATCTCAAACTTCTGGAGAATATCTCCCAATCCCCTTCTTTATTACAAAATTGTCCTTCCGATGTAAGTCTGTTGTATATAATTATCTTCGTATATTGAATCTTGTGTTTTATTTTTGAATATTTGAATTTTTTGATTTTTATATTTTGTTCTTTTTTTTTTTTGGTAGCTTCATGATCGAATTATATCTGCTGTGAATTCTGAAAGCTTTTTGAATAAGCTTGAATCAAAATCTGGGGGCACTGGTTGTAAATTTCCCTTCGATGAGGCTTCAGGTTTTTCTTTGTATTTTTTAAATTGAGGATTTTGTTGTATTTTTTGGAATTTTTATTGACTTTGGAATTGATTTGTTAGAGGTGGATTTGGAGGCAGCTGGGATTTTAATAAATATAGACCAGAAGGAGCCAAGTTGGTGGGTTTGGGTCACCGACGAGATGACTCCTAGTAATATTGAAGAAGAAAGTGGAATTGATAATGAGAATTATGTAATTGTTAGTGAGGAACATGTTGTAGATGGAGTTGCGAATTTCATGGCTAGATGCATTCTTTCGAATCCAAAAGCTAAGGTTTTTTAGTTAAAACTTTTTTTGTTAGAATTTTAGTTGTCGAATGGTATGTTATTTGATGGTACAGTTGATTTTACTTGTTTTGTCTTGCTTTGAATTGCAGGACTTGACTCCTCAGGAGCTGCAGAAAGGTATATTTCTGTATCCTAATTTCTATGTTTACTTGCGATTTTGCTACGTTTGTTAGTTGTTTTGGCTCAGCTGCTTGTCATACTATGCATGTGTTCTTGCCATGATTAAACATGTAGGAGTCTGTGATGAATTTATAGCTATTTAACTAAACCTTTAACTGGTGACTTTTTATTTGTTTGTTGAACAGTAGGATTTAGGGCATTGGCAAATGTCTTGATTTTGTGTATTAGCCGTCTGTTGAGAATGTATGTAAAGCATTTAAAAAGAATAGATTGGCCCTGAAAACAGCTTTTGCTGTAGCTGTTGAAGAATGAAAAGCTCTTGAACTTATTTTTTTTTAACTTTTATCTTTGGTAGAAGAATGGATGAAGTTATTCTAAAGGGATTCAACACTGTTTTCTAATTGGAGAGGGCAATAGATCCAGGAAAAGTGAAAATAAAGAACAATGAGTTTGCTGACAAGTGCTGAGAAAGACTTGTGTAGTTTGCTCTTTTCAAGGACAAGTGATAGATGCATGTATCTAGTTTAACCATGAATCATGGCCTTATGGAGGTTTCACACACTGTAATATTTGCTAGGTTAATTTGAATATAGGAAGCAAGTGGGATTGTAGACGTTTCGGTTGATTAGAAGTATTCAATAAGTTGACCTTTGTTGTTTCATCTGTGTTTTATTTGCTTGTGAGTAATTTTTTCGTCTAATGCACCTTTATTGCTGTAGTTAGTTGTCCATTCTCCTTGTTAGTGGGACTGTAGATGTTTCAGTTGGTTAGAAGTATTCAATCAGTTGGCCTATGTTTTTTCATCTGCATTTTATTTGGTTGGTAGTAATTTTTTGTCTAATGCACCTTACTGCTGTAGTTTGTTGTCCATTCTCCTTGTGCAGTAGCTTGATATTTTGATGTTTATTTTTGTGGTCCTTTCGTTATGTATATTTTGAATCCCTGTCCTGATTTTGTCATTTATTGTAATTTTCAACATTTTGCTTCAAGGTCTTCTTTTTTGTCTTGCTCCCCTCTTGGCCATTTGCTATTTTATTTGTCAGTAACAGCTGCCTTTTTGTGGTTCTCAATTAACTACTTGCAGCCCTCACAAAAGCTTTGGGAGGCTTCAACAAGGTGGATAAGATGTTACACATATGGACTGCGGCAAAGATGTTTTATGCCCTCTCCACCTGGGGACTTGCTCTTGTAGGGTGAGGTCTTAATTAGAATGTTAATCTGTCTTATTTCTTTTGTTTGTGGTTTTCTTTTGTCCACTTTCAGGTCAGCAATTTTTTTTTGGGGGGGGGGGAGAGTGGTTGTGATCAGAATTGATGAACGGTTCCGGTCATGAAGTTAGGCTAAATAGCTTTTCTTCTCCTTGAAATTTAATTAAGCATTATTGGGGGGAATTACTCAAATATGGTTTGGGGTTTGGGCTGTATGGCATGGACTCCTACCGCATTTTCTATTAAATCAACAAAAAAAATTGTCGGACCAGGGACTTTAGCCTAGCCTCCAGGTACCTTGGCAAACTAAATTTTTAGCTTAAGAAGATCGTAGTCTATCTAGTTAAACAATTGGCCATCTGAACATCTTCCTTAGACCACTAACCACTTGCATTGCATGTCTCATTCAGCCAGTTTATCGCTGGGTGCGAGTCCCATCTTTCCATCTGCTTCATGCATGTTTGCCATTAAGGGTATTAAGGATTAGTTTTGTCCTCTAGTAAATTTCATGTGAAAGTCAGAAAAAAGTAAATTGTTTTCTTTTTGCTTCTCAAAGGCTGGTATGTTTACGTGTATGTAAATCAATTGATTGAAGTCTGCCACTCACAAATGCTGTGTTGATTGTGTATATCATGGGCACTTTTATCTGCTGAAGTCTTATGATTCTTGTATATGGCATATATGGTGGCCCATACTAGATATGCTATTTGAACAACTGGAAGTAACTTTTATGTTGTGGAGGGAGATGTGCTCATCAGAACTTCTTGTAACAGGTTGTACAGAACTCGAGCTGTACTAAAACTAGCTGCAATGGGGGTTCACACGACGAGCAAGGCTGTCCTTAAAGCTCTCTGAAGTTTGTTTTGTTTCCTTGACTTTAAGGGGAACAGAATCCGCCTTGGATTTGCTTTGAACAACTGTAAATACAAGGAACTGATCATTGGCTCTCTTCAATTGACTTTGAAAATGTAAATATGTTGTAAATTTGATTGCTTCTGTAAGTTTGCAATGTTCAATGTCATTTGGCTCTCTCTTTATTGTGTCAATGAACCGTCATGGAGAAATCTACATGGTTTGTCAGACTATTCGGGCTCCATTTTGTGCGTGTGGATGTGAAATATTTACTATAAGAATTATACATCTGGATTTCGAGACACTATAGTTTGCCTTGGCAGTATTTCTACACGTGGATCAGCTGGCCTTTATGAGGAATAGTGTTAGCGGAGGGAACAATTTGACAAATATTTCTTTACTTGTTGAATCTTCAAAGTAAGATTTACCTAAAAAAATGTTTAAAAGTAAGAACTTAGTCCTAGAAAAAGTAAAAATAAAAAACCTCAGAATGCACATAGCCCCATTTTTCTTGTTTGCTCAGGCAGAAGCAGACTTCATTCTGCATGTGCAAAGGGCCCCAAATCCATTGATGTAAACTAGGAAAAATAGTTTTGTATGCTTCATTGCTGCTGGTAAGAATACACGGAGAAAAACATAGCTGGTGTCTCCTTTTACCGCGATGTCTTTGAAATAAATCATTTTGAGACTCATAATTCTGATAACTAGTCATCATTATTATTATGCTTGGTTGAAAGGAATATATGCAGGATACTAGGCTATGTAAATAATAGATTAGTTTAGCTAATTCTTTATCACAAGATCGTCCTTTCTCGCACATGGGATCCATAGTTTAATGGAATTACTCGTCGGGTGTGAAAGATTCATTCAAAATAAGGAAGAAAGTTCCAGTGGCCCTCAAACTATTAGTCGGATGAACTTTTGACCCCCAAACAATTAAAAGTAAACTTTTGGCCCTCGATCTATCTAAAGTACAAAATGTTAGACCTTCTGTCAAAATTAGCAGTTAATACTGACGGAATCTACGACCACGTGAGACGCACGCTGAAATATGAAGGGCATTTTTATCCACAATGACCTGTGTTCCACTCGGTAAAATGGAACTCCTTCCCGAACTTGAACAAAGAAAAACTCCATTGCAGCCAAAAAAGTTGCTGAACTGGAAGCATGCGAGAAACCAACAATCCGCCTTTTCCATTGTATAGGTGTGAGAAAATGTCGAGGGTCATGCACGGATTGTGGCTGCTGGGCAGAGATTTGCGGTATACGCGGATGGTGGCTGCAGATTTTGGCAGTGGATTGACAAGGAGATGTGCAGCCAGTCAACGGAGGTCATACCTGAGCTTCTGAAAAGAATTAATGTAGCTGAAGAACAAAGAGATGCATATGAAGAAGAAGAAAGAAGACAAGAAAGGAAAGTCGCTGCAAAATGGAGAATTGCAGAGACGGGTGATTGATTGTCTCTCCTCAATCCTTAGTAGGCCCCCACTTCCCAAAGTGCAGCAGAGTCGACTAACAGAGCATTTCTTTGCTCTACTGCTACTGTAACCGTATCTCTCAAAACAAAACAAAACTCACTACCGCCACCGACCGCACCAGCTCTCTCTCATCGGGCAAAAGAGTAGATTGCAGCCACCGGAATTTTATCATCCCTATAAATGGACCTGGAGAACCAGCAGCAAGGCTTGCTTCTTCTTCAGAATGGCCACAGCAGCAGCTCCAACAATAACACAAGGGCCCCCACCAATATAGCCACCACATTCTCCAGACTGACCTCCGCCACCTTGAACCACTATAGGATTTTCTTCAATGATTACGATGATGATGATGAGGAGAAGGAGAGAGAGGAGCATGAGGATGACCGTGGCCGTGGCCCATCACTCCCAGTAGGCCAAGAATGTCCATTCTCAAGGCCCTTCGTGATTCTTGATTTGATATGGAACTTGGGGTTTGTGTTGGTGGCTGCCTTTGTGCTTTTGACTACTGTCACCGAAAGACCCACCACCCCTTTAAGGCTTTGGATTGGTGGCTATGCTTTGCAGTGCCTCTTGCATGCAAGCTTTGTTTGGCTTCACTCTCAAAGCAGCCATTTTTACATTCATCATTTCCACGGTGCTAGTAGTCGGGAAGTTGCAGCAGTAGCCGATAATGGCAGACAGAGGGAGAGATAGTGGTGAAAGTAAACCGTTTGGTCAAAATTATTTTTTCGCTCCATTTTATCGAGTGGAACACAGCTCATTGTGGACAAAAATACCCTTCGTATTTCGATGTGCATCTCACGTGATCGTAGATTCCGTCGATATTAACTGCTGATTTTGACGGAAGGTCTAACATTTTGTATTTTAGATAGATCGGGAGCCAAAAATTTACTTTTAATTGTTTGGGGACCAAAAATTCATCCGGCTAATAGTTTGAGGGCCACTGAACTCTTTGCCCAATAAGGAATGACATCAAATTTAGAGGCAGTCAAGTGTCATCCACTAGCCAGCTAAATTGCTCTTTATAAAGAATGGTAATCAGCGTTCCCTAGTTTTTGGACAGTGTAGCACGCCCGGTTCCTCTTCCGGAAAAACCAACACCCTTTCAAACAAGGAAAGGGAAAGAATAAGGAAGGATGGCTCAACTTAATTTTCGTTGCTGCCTAACATCAAAACTATTTCCCATTCCAGTTAATATGGTCAAGAAAAAAGGGGGGGGGGGGGGGGCGCGGATGAAGAGATTTTATTGGTCTTTTGGTAGAATGGCAAATTATACTAACAAATTGCACTATTCTACCAAAGGACAGAAGAGGAAATTTGCAGAAGACCAAGACAAGTGTTGGTTTTTCACCAAACATTAGAAAGCCAAATGCAGGATCAAATACAAGATGTTCAGTAATTTGGACTCGGCTCCACAGGCAATAAACAGAAATGTTCGCCAATGGACCATTGGAATCAAGAATACAGAACGGACTGTTCTTCATTCCTCGGTAATACACTCAGGATCGAGCAAACTGCACATTTTTAAGTGTTGGACTCTTTGGCGTTGAGACCTCTGGTACAAAAATGGAGAGGATTATAGTGAAGAAATGATGCCATATGAGCATGTGTTCAGGCATATCGGATGTGTACAGGCATGTGTTTAGAAAGGCCAATCGTTGCACGTTCATGGCCAAGCTTGGACTTTCTCAATGCACCTGGTTTAGTTGGGATATTTTGCTTAGGTGATGTAAGGGGTGCAAAGTTTCCCAGAATAACTTATTTAAATCCTGTAGTTTACTTGTGTATTCTCTTGCCCTTCTCCACCACCCCAAACCCCCCCCGCCCCCCAGGGCTCCCAAAAATAAAAAACAAAAAACACACACACACGACAACCCAAAAAAAAAGAAGAAAACAAAAAAAGAAAGCAAATGTCTGATGAAAATCATGTCAGAAAAATGGAAAACGCTTCTAAAACAAACACAAGCAGTTAATAAGACGCAGCTTAGTCTCAATATACTACAGTTGAATAAACTAAGAGCCTGTCTGGTCGAAGATTTCAACAACATATTACGGCAAGAGCAACAGCCATTCCATTAAAACACTCAAATAGATATAGATAAAAAGCAGGTAAAAAATTAGAAATGCCAGAAGCACACTGGTCATTCAAAAATTGCTGTTTTACTACAAAGAAATGGTTTGAGTAAATGTTCATTGGATCTCACAGTGCATTAGACAGAAAAGATAAGATCTCATTATCTCATAGCTCATGGGTGGAAAGAAAATTACAACCCAAGTGGCAACGAATTCCTGAGATACAACGCTAAGAGAAATGTAATAGGAAAACCTGCTAAAGGATTCACCACCGAGGAATCAGAAGTAGCACTTCCAGCACTTCCAGCTGGGCCATTAGCAGGTGGAAATTGTATAGTAGAGCCAGTAGAAGGCACCACTGAAGATTTTGGAACTGTTGGAGCACCTGATATTTCAGAAGGTGAAGGAGCTGGTGCAAATGAAGAGTCTTGGCCAACTAATGATGAGGGATCTATGATTGGTGGAAATTGCTGTGGTCCTACATGTTAGGGAACCCAAAAGAAGTAAATGAAGTATGCAGAAGGAATCATAAATATAAGCAGAAAAATGTAATTAAGCACCATACAATCAACTAACAAAATGATAAACATTCTATTAACAGTCATGCTGTTTGTCATACGGTGGAAATTACTGTTTGCCATAGGGAGAGCCGTGGCTATGAAAATCACAGTGAATGAAAGAATTTGTGCAAAGTTCTGTGCACTGACATACAAAACTGGACAAAAAAACCAAACCACTGCAAAGCAATAGGGTATCATATCATTCTATACCTGGGCAACGAGGCTGAAGGGAAGAGGACAATCTGCCAACAGAACATAATAGAGGGAATCAAATAATTATAACTACAATTTTACAATCTGATATAAAAAAGCATGGAGAATCAGAGAAAAAAAGAAGCGGAAGGTATGCTCCGAAACGTGGAGCCAATTGAGAGACATACATGGTCACAATGCTTCCATTTACAAATCCTCCATAACTGCAAGTAGTCACATTGCAACCAGCACTAGTCTGTTGCATTGTTATATTTCCAAGCATGAGGTTGCTGTTTTTGCATTGCATGCTTGAACAAGAAACTGCTAATGAAGCTGGCGTGCAGTATAAACTACAGAAAACCCAAAGCAAGAAGTTGATTCATGCATAAGCAAATCAAATCACATTCCCAGAAATGGCAAAAGATATTCAGTTATGTCCCATAATCATTCACTCACTTGCGAGTCCCCGGTCCACAACTGCATTGAACACAATGGCTTGCAGTAATAGCATAACTCCCGTTAGGTACGGACAGGGCATTATCCGATGCGTACTTTGGGAAACTAGATGAACAAGCTGAAAGCAGTAGCTTACCATTGTCATAATTATAAAAGATTACAAGGATTTTTTTTTTTTTGCGGGGAGGGGGAGGGGGGGGTGGGGGGTGTTCGGGTGAAGAGGGGTCTTACCGGGGTGCTCCATGCTCATACTATGGGATATAACTTGCAACAAATATAAATAACAAAACTACAAGAATATTAGGGTAGGGGGGCACTCATATTACATAAACAAAAGGAAAAAATCCCAAAAAAATCTATCCTTAATTGGTCATCCAGTAGTTCCAATACTAATCAAGAAGATAATAACATCATAAAACCCAACTAAAATTTGACAAAAAAAAATAGACATAAAGGACATGAAAGTCGCTAACTGAACACCAGTTTAACACGAAGACACTAAATTCCCCATTTAGAGGTGCCATTCCTCAAGCAAAAAGTACAACATTTTAAAGGTTGTACCTAACGCTTTAAAGATTGTACATTCACTTGTTCTCCCCACATGGTCCTCACTTCTCAGCATTAAATCCCAGATAAAAATAGCTCTAGCCCATTTCACGTCAACCCAAAAAAGGAAAAAATACGAAAAAAATAAGAAATAGAAAAATGAAAATGAAAAATTACAGAACAACAAAATCTTTACCAGATAGAGGAATTGCAAGAATATCGCCATCCTTAATAGATGGACTGCCCAAAGCATTCACATTCATGAGATCAGTCAGCGTGGTAGAGTACTTGGACGCAATTCCGGCAAGGGTATCCACCGGCCGGACAACATACGACATATAAACCGCCGGAAGATTGTTATCCGTCCCATTGAAACAAGTACAAGGCAATGGAATCACAAGCGAAGTCCCCACATTCAACACAGAAGGGTCAGAGATGGAGTTAGCATTAGCCTCCTTGATCTGGTCGGCCGATACCAGCCCACCATAGATATCATCGGCGATGTTGAAAAGGGTGTCGGAAGGGCGAGTCTTGTAAATGGTGGAGGTGGATTTTCTGATGCCGTCGACGCAAGAGCAAGTGATGGGGACCTTGAGGAAGAGCTTCGCCGGGAGGATGTAGTTTTCGACGTCCGGGTAGGAAATGTCGACGGCGTTGGCCGTGAGGAGGGCAATGGGGTCGACGTGGAAGAGGGACGCGACCTCGGCGACCTTGAGGTCGGTGTAGAGCGTGTAGGCGACGACGGCGGAGCAGGAGTCGAAGTTTGAGCAAGGCTCTATCGTAGACTTGGAGGAGATGAGAAATGGAAAGGAAACTAGGAAGATGAAGAGCAGAGATGATACGGCGTCGTACTTGGGCTTCTTCGTAGGCATTTGTGGAGAGTACTGAGTAGTGGTAATATTAACAGAAGAGCTGAAACTTGAAACGACGTCGCAGCCTGTAAAAATTATTTGAAGGGCGAAAAAGGGGGGAAAAGGAAAGAAGAGATGGGATTTTGGAAATTTTGAGTTTGATTTGGCTTCTTTTCTTTGGTTTTGTTAGAATGGTAAAATGGGTTTTTGGTTGGTTTGAAAGGGCAAAATGGCTTTAGGAAAGTGTACTAAATTTGAGTGCTGTTTTTGGTTGTTTTGGTATGTATTGGTTCTGGAAAGGGGATGTTACTTCGTGGTAGAGGTCAGGTAGATTTGGTTGGAGACTTGGAGAAGGGAAGAATTTGTGCTTGCCTTCGTTTTCTTTTTTCTCTTCAATTTTCTTGGGGTGGGTTTGGCTATGGGGAAAGGAGAGGGGCAGAGGATTTTGGGGGTTTTTGGCTCAGGGGATGTAATGAGTAGGAGGAGGAGGAGGACGAAGAGGAAGGATACAAAGGAAAGTTGGGTGGAGGGGACAGTGGTCAGCTGTCTTCGGTCTCGATTTCCGGGACATGGTCCTACTCTTTGGCCCTTTTGCTAAGGCTTGTTTGGCCTAGCTTTTCTTGGACGAAGTTGATTATGGAAGTACTACTTCAAGGAACATTTTGGACTTCGTTCTTGGTTTGATTATTTTAAGTGATAATAAATTTTAATTTTGAATAATCAATTTTTGTAATATTCTTAATTATTTTTATATTTTGATTATTGATTTTTTAATGATTAAAAAAATTTAAAATCTATAATAATCCAAAGAATAGTTTTTGTTAATTCTGATTATCTCTATAATTAGATTTTATAAAATCTAAAGCATTCGAGAGCAATGCCTTTATTCTTTTCTTTTTTTTTTAGATTATTCTTTTCTTTGGTACTAATTATATGTATTTATAAAGTGAATCGAGCCCATCTAGATTGCCATTTTTGAAGTTTTTGTAAAAAAAATATATTGTACCAATTTAATAAATGTGAGGTAAAAAAGTAACTAAAAATGAGCTCGCAAAACACGTAAAAAATTTTTTGAAAAAAAATGATAATTCAAAAAAGGCCAATTAGGCATTCCTTTGTAAGAAAAGGGAAGAATTTGACAAATGTGCATTTCGGGAGTATTTTTATATGTAGGCAGTATAACTATATTGATGGACATAAAGTGCCTATAATTAGCTAAGGGTTGTTTTAACAAGGCTTTAAGGGTGATGCATTTTTCCATCCATAGTGCACATACTCATATTTGTGGCTTCTTTTCTATTTAAGACTTTTCTTTACTTAATTTCATTTTTACAACAAAAAAAGCTAACTAGGACAATCAAATCAATTGTTAGATTTTTCTTTTCCAATACAATAGTAAGGAAAGGTGAGAGTTAAGAAGTAGGGAGGAAAAACAGGATATTTGAATTTAAAATCTTTAATTCTTGAGATATCAATTTTAGTCATTAAAATAAGGCTTCATCGGCTAGATAAATTCATTTATTAATTATTAATATTATTCAATTGCTTTAGTAAATCTTAAATACAAATATCAAAAAATTAATTAAAAGATCCCTTTTAGTTATCTATGAACCTGTTCTCAATTGATTGGTTAGATCTGTTCTTAGTTCATGACACTAGAAAATTTATTCTCTACTACTTTTCTTTAGTTTTCGACTTTTCTTAAGTTTTGGCTTTTCAAGAATCATCTTTTGTCAAAATCAAAATCAATTGAGAACAAGCAAATTGTTTATCCAGCAAATTTCAGGTAATGTACTCCTCAAAAGTTTGAATTTCCTGAAAATTTCATATAAAGTTATGAAAACATATGTCATGCCTTTTTAATGAAACACTACATTAATAAAATGCTGCCAAACATTACCTAAGATGTCCTCCTCGTCGCGGTTTTCCTCTATGCTGTACTTTCTATAAACGATGCTAAAGGCAGACAGTGTGATGAACCGTGGTACGGAGACATGAAAGTAGAAGTCCAATTACTCGAATAGGAACCAAAAATGCCTGAACCAAAAATGCCTGAATTGTGTTGGTCAGGGTCAACATTCAAAAACCAGTGGGGTTGATTTACGGTCCCCCATAAAGTTCTTCCCCCTACCGGTCTCACAATGAGGGAGGGATACGATGTATTTTTTTTTTGCACAAGTGAAAGGATTTAAACTTTAGATCTCTCATTTATACTTCTTATTTTTAAATTATTCAATCCATCTCTCCTCAAGAATAGGGAGGTTATTAAAAAAATGAAGGTTGAAAATTCAAAAATACATTTTTATTGCTAGGTTGAAAATTTTAAATTTATGTCATCAAGAATATATTAAAATCTGAATCCATTAAATTTAAGTGCTGAATTGAGTTATCAAATAGGGCCTTAGTTGAGTTTAATTGTGCTCAATGAAGCTTAATCGAGTATAAATGATGTCAAATAATATTCTAAATAAAATTAAACAATGGATTAGATATAATTTGAGACTAATAAAGATAAAAAATAAAAAATGTAATTTAAATTTGCAGCATGATTGAATTGAACTAAGTTCAATGAGTTTTTGAATCTCACATATTAGATTTGAATTCAAACTTGTCAGGACTATTCTTTAACTCAAGCTTGAGGTCAACATGAACTCAGACTTTGTTTGATAACCTAATTCAGTACTTATATTTAATGGATTCAGATCTTAATATATTCAAACCGTTTGATAACTAAAAATTGAACATCTGAATTAATTAAGTGACACTGAATTTTCTAGACAAAACTTACTCTCAAAATTAAGGGTCTATTTGATAATATAAAAAAGTGTTGAATCTGAACTTTTTCAGACATTAGATGTTTTGAGTGTTTGATAAATGGAAATTCATCTGCTGAACTTGTTAAGCAGTGCTGAACTTGTGTGTATTTTTTTCAACACAAAAATCCTAACTGAATGCTTAATTCTGATAAGAATCAATAGAATTATTTCAACTATCTTATCTTGTCTACCAAATCTACCCTTGTTTGTTAATTATATTCAAAATTCTTATCTAATTAAACAATATGATATTTTCTATCTAACAGTTTTCGGTATACCTTTTCTCCCTTTTTAATGACTTTCACTTCTTCTCCATATTCCTCATAAAATATATTGCATCTTTTATATTAATTTGATTTAAAAATAAATATTGTCATTTTCATACTTAACAATTTTAAACTAATTAAATCATAGGTTCTATTTCTTTTTTGAATGAAAAAATATAAGGGCAAAATTGTCAACTTAAACTTATTAAGCATTCAATTATAAATATTTATCAAACAGTATAAATAGGTTTGTATAAAAATTCAGACATTCATATATATCTTTTCAGTGTTTAAAATTCAGTAAATTAATTGTTTTAGTATTCAGATTTCAGAATTCAGACTTCAGAATTCAAATTCAATTTTATCAAACAGAACTTAAGTGATGTTCACTTATCACTGAATATGATATACTCTCAAATATGTTAGATTTAATACTTAACAATTCAATAACCTAATGGATTCAAATTTCAGATTTTAAATTTCAGACTTCAATTTTATCAAACACATCCTCAATCTCGAGGTTTAACTGAACAAGATCACGAGTAGCTCGATTGAATTCAACTCATTTGCATTCCTTATTAATGATGACAAGAGATCCCAAATCTTAGTAGAGTACTTAATGATGGCAAGAGACCCCAACTTTATATGCAGATATATGATGGTGACAAAAGATCTCAATTCCTAACAAAACTACTCATGTCTAAAAGTAATTTGGGTGGGACGGGCTTGAAATTTATACGATGGGACCTAAATCTAAATGGGGAGCTAAATCTAAATCCAGTTATTCCGAAAAAAGAAGATTTAGCTAGGCACTACTTGGGAAATTGGAAATCCCATGGGACCCAACTTATTTGCTTTGTCTTTTACGAGTCTAGAAGCCTTATTAATTAGTGGCCGAACCTATTTGGTTAAGTTAAGTATCTCCATATTTCAAATAGAATTTTTCTAAGAACACCTATTAACACACTTAGCATTCACGTAACCTACTATATATATACACATACTAACAATTATCATCTTCTTTTATATTTATATACTTTTTAATTAATTTTATATTTTCAAAAATATAATACCTGAAATATATCTTAATGATCACCATAAGGCATCCATTAGACAAACCGTTTTAAATATTTTAGAATGAGGCTGTACATGCAGTTTGTAGTAATTTTGTCCAATAAGAAAAGGAAAAAACAAGACTGATTCTAATAAGGACTGTCAATGGGGTTGGGCCAGCCCGAACTCGGCTCGTTCGACCCGACAGAAAGCCCGATGAGCCCCGACTATTTAGTGAGCCGGTCTGAGTTTGAGCCTAAAAATTAGACCCGAATTAAATATGAGCCGAGATTGGGCCTTATTAGGCTCAAACGCGATATAGGCCCGGCCCTTTAATCACCTATATATATAATATTTATATTTTGATATTATGTATAATTATATATCCAAATATATTATTACTAAATACTAAATATATATATAAATTACAAAACACAAAAATACATCTAAAGACTCTTTCATGAGCTTTCTTGAGAGCCAATATTAGTATTGCATAACTAAATCTCTAACTTTTCTTACTGGTTGAGTAAATTTTTGTATTGGCATAATATTGGTTGATTTCTTTTTAGTCTACAAACACAAAAATCATCAAGCATATTTGGATTTAAATCACAAGATTATAAAAAAAGTTGCAACTTTTAAAGATGTATTGGCTTATGATCGCATGTTTTATTACTATTTTTCATGCATTTTGAACGAATTAAATATAAATATTGTTGAAAATTTTTTTGGTTTATATACTTTTTAAGAACTATTATTTGTTCATGTTTAGTTTTAATATTATAGTCTTGTAAATGTTAAATTAGTTTTACAACTTAATAGTTATAGTAATTATATTAAGAAAATTAAGGGGTAATAAGTGAGCTTGGACTAAGCCCGATTAAGGCTCACAACCCGAATATTATGTGAGCTGAGTATGAGTTTTACATTTATGAACCCGAATCTCATAGCCCGAAACCCGAAAATGTTTCAAATTAAATGAGCTGAGCTTGAACTCCTCAAAGCCCGGCTCATTAGGCCTGATTGACAGGCCTGTCATATCTATTGCTACTATATTAATGGTTGCTACTATATAAGAAATCATGTAGATCATTGCAACTTCCCAACAAGCTCTCCATGATAATCTTTACTACTTTACAATGCGTAAAAATAGCATGTCAGCTCACCAAACACAGTTACCAATTTTTATGAATTATAATTTAGTTGTACTCTTTTTTATTGTTTAGCATAGGTTCCCTTACATCAGCCTATAGATTAACATCTATATTAATCTTTGGGATTCAATGAGACAAGGAAAATGATGAGTGAAATTCAACACAAACATTTACTTTGGAACATATACATAATGAATAAAGAGAAATATAGAGCTTTTACAAAGCAAAAAAAATAAAAATAAATAAAACATTGTTAAAAAAAATAAATTCAGGGCATTAAGAATAAACAGGGATTAAAAAAAAAAGATGGAAGTTCTTGGGTATTTGAGGCAGTATCAACATGGATTTAGCCCATATTAATTCCACCTATATTAGTCATGGGATTACATCCTCCACATTTTCCATCTATATGGCATGAAAATTTTTTATAGTAACGTAATTCATGTGTGAGAAAACACTACTTGATTTTTTATGGTTTTTTTTTCTTCTAATATTCTTTTCCAATTTGTTCTGGTTTCATTTGCACCCATGGATTTGTTCATTCTAGCAACATTTCACTGAATCCAACTCCAAGGATTTATTACAGGAAGGAGATATAATTGTTAGGGGCATAAATTTGATTTTCAAGAGAAATCACCTATCCATGGAATAAAACTACTAGTCTGCCATGATTAAGTAAATTCTCATCATTAACCATTCTTGTGATCTTATTTGCCTGAAATTCCGAAGTGCAATATTCTCACGTGATTATGAGCACACAATTGATTCAAGTATTTGGACAGAGTAATGAACTAGGTCTAATAGCCTAGTAATCAATATCAACACAAGCCTAACAGTCATTCACCCCATAATTTGTCTTGGAGAATTCAGCACATTGTATATTCGAGTAATCATGTTGCTCTTGGAAAGAAATGTTGAAGATAGCAGATGCAAAAGGGGGAAGGGCTCTTGTCCCACTATCAAGGGAAGCAAGGTCGTCACGAGACAACCATCCATATGTTAGTCTCCATGGCCGTCGATACAAGCAATTTAAAATCAAAACTGAGATGATGTCCCCTGTATTCTTACAAGGTTGACATGCACCGATTCAAGTGAAAGGTTGTTTGCACTGATTTTTTTCGACCTCCGAATTGTTGCCAATGAGCATGTTGTCAATTTTTTTTTTCCTATAGGCGATAACTACTAGATAACCTATTTATTCTAAACTATAAAGGAAGGAGAGCCTAAAGAGACTTTGTGTTAGGGGCTAGTAGGTACACAGACCTTATTAGATCAAGGGTGTGCTTTGACACAATTTTTGGATTTTTTTTTTTCTGCAGGTGGGATTTGAACCTTCACCTACCGCCCAAACAGGGTCTTAAGATCTTACTTGGGCTGTAGGTGGAGGTTCAAATCCCACCTGTAGCAAAAAAAATTCAAGGATTGTGCCAAAGCATTTTCTTGGTCTAGCGGTTACCAATGAGCATTTTGTCGATCGCGTACCACCTGATTTATGCTAGAAAAACCTTATGAACTAACTGATTTTAGTGAAAATGAGAGTGCGCTGATTATGCTGACTTCTATGACGATTACTGATCGTCTCGTCTTGAATGGTATCAAGGACTTGAAATTCGTGTCAAGAGTAACCGATTAGAAAGATGTTGATGATGAAAGCTGATAGGTAAATTAAAGCCGAAAAACTATAAAATATAGAGTATGCTGGTGAAACTCGTGAAGATTGCTTGGAATAGGAGAGAATTCATATATAACCGAGGAAATTTACGGGACCTAAAATTGATTTGGTTAAAAACATTGAAGTAGAAAGAGATGATTGCATGAAAATAAGAAAGCTTTGAGAAATCCTAAATCTAGCTATGAGTTCTAGGAGATAAAAGTAAAGGAAGACAATCAAATTTTCTGTAAATGCCTGGTAATAGCATCGTCTAGTCTTGTTAAGACCACTCTGTTAGAAGCGTTGACACTTTTGATGACGTGAATCTCCCCCAATCCTTTATCATCCTCAACTGGGTCTTGAAGCTTGATCTCCATAGGCTGTCCCTTGTGTGAATCTAATGTTATCTTCTGGTATTTATAATGGTAAATTTCCTCAAAAACCAAGAATGGTTTCTTCTGATGAACTCACCAGTTTCATGGTCCACGTCATTCACCTTAATTCCATCATGGGATTTTAGGGATAATGTAACCATCACTTTCCGAGAGGGATTTTAGGGATAATGTAACCATCCCTTGAGTCTTTCAGAGAGGGAGGATAGCTTTTATTGGCAACCAAAGGCGGGAGGGCAATACACTGTCAACTCGGGCTACAATCTCCTGATGAAGCAAAACAGAAAAAGAAAAACGGGCAGCCCGGATGGAGCTAGCTCCAGTTATGCAGAAGGTAGCCCTCAAGTTATTCAAATGTGGAACACTCTGTGGAATTTAAATATTAAGCACAAGATCAAGTTCTTCATTTGGAAATGCATTCAAGGAGCTCTGCCAGTGAAGGAAGCTGTGAAGAGGAGAACGGGCCAGGGTGATCCTACTTGTACAATTTGTGGAACTTCAGAGGAAACAGTAGAACACCTCCTGTTAACCTGTCCTCATTCGATGAACATTTGGAAGGCAGCTCCTATTCAGTGGGATGGGGCAAAGGATCAACAAGGGAATTTCAAGAGATGGTGGCTAAGGATTTCAGAAGCAAGGCATAGACCAGAGGGGTTGGAACATATTGGTTTAACTGCTAACATCCTGTGGCAGGTGTGAAAAGGAAGAAATAAGAGGGAATTCGAGAAGTCAGATATAGTTACACCTTTCAAAACAATAGCAAGTGCACACAAGGATTGGATGGAACAGCTGCAGGAAGAGGGCACGAAAGGTGGAAAGAGCTCAGAAGAAACAGTCCCTGGACAAGATTTGCAAGATCAGAACTATACAAACGAGGGAGCTGTGATAATGGAAATAGAAACAACAAAGAAAAAAGGACAGCACAATGTTGGGATAGGAGTCACAGTTAAGGAATATGCAAGGAATAGAATGACAGGGTGGATAATGAATGAGATCAGTCTGGGAAACAAAGTCCTAGATGATGCACTAGCTCTGAAATTGGCCTTGTGCAAAGCTGTGCATCGAAACTGGAGTAAGGTTAAGCTGAAGTTCTGTAACAAGGAGCTGTGGCGACAAATCAAACAGCAGAGCCCTGCGAACATTAAGATGGCAACAGTACTGGAAGACATCTCTAAATTACAGAGGTTGTTTTGCATGTGCTCTTTTGACTTGTGTAGACAAGAACATATGTTAGTTAGCAAAAAACTAAGTGATGATGCTTTAGGCGTTATTGTTGATGAGGAAAGACTGTTTCCTCAGTGTTCTTAGAACACTTTCTTGTATAGCTTCTCTCGAGCCGTTGCTCGTATATGTACTCTTTCTCATTAAAGCAATGAAAATAGGTACTCTTTCTCATAAAGCAATGAAAATATCCTATCGTTTCGGAAAAAAAAAAAAAAAGTAACCATCACTTTCCTAACTTGTAGGGCCATTCGCCGATGCATACATCCTTCCTCTGGCAACAGCTTCGACAGCTCTTTATAGGTACTTGATTGATCTTATCAGACTCTTTTTGTATTGGTAGCTATGTCGATGAACATGTGCCACCACGCCTTTGCACGTATTGATGAGCATATAAATATTGGTCATCATCGTCGATCTCTATTACAACCCTTACCACTCACACCTATCAGCTTTCTCAACCTTGAGCAAGCACAGTGGCCGGTATGTTCTTGATTGTCGATTTACACCTTCACCTGCTACAGCTCATGAGTTCTTTGTGATACAGCCGACTATTTCCATGTCGATTATTGATTGGCCTCAAATGAAATATCACATTGTCTGCCGATAAGCTATAAATTGTACCTATCAGTACCATATGGCCAATTATCTCTTTGCCGATAAGTGATGTATATTGCACCAACATATATCAATAAATTTAACCTTTCACTTCAAGTTATATATATTCTATAAATAGTTTACAATAAATTATTATGTATTTCTTGATAACACTTATCCATTCCATCCTCAAAGATGCTATTAGTTCAAAGCATTTCCAAGTCTCCAGAGCAACTCGGTTTAAAAAAAATATTAAAAAAAAGGGTCTCCAGGGCAACAAGTAACGGTGCTAGTCTATCGTCAATTCCGCGGCCTGCGAATTCATTTGGGACGGAAATGATTTTGAAATAAAGGAAAGAAAGACAAAACGAAAAGAAAGGTAAAATAACCAAATTACCCTATTAAATTAGCATCAACACTTGCATGCAGTCCATTCTCAATTAGTTTAGATGATTTTCATTCCACATTAGTTCAAAGCAGGAGAAGGTTCTTAGAGGGATTTCGTAACTTTCGAACAAGCCACAAGGATACTTTGTGTATTTTTCCTCGTAATTACATATTAATAATGTAAATTTATAATATACTAAAGAATTTTAAAAATTTTATTTATCATTTTTGAACTTGAGCAGAGCCCAAAATAAGACCCAAACCCAAACATAATTGGAAATTGAATATGAACCTAAAAGCCCCAAAGCCCAAACACTGTATCAATTTTTTTGTGAGCCAAACTCGGACTTGCCAAAAATAACACACTCTTTCCCCCATGCAGATAAACAACAGCCCCCCGGATGAAGAACCATAGAAATATGCCAGCACATTAACAAGAAGCCAACTAAAGCAAGCACGTTTCCACATACCCTCTTCAACAACACACAAATTTCTTGACCAATACACTGGAAAGATAAACTTAAAAATCCTAAAGCAGATATCTAAACTCTCGATCAAAGGTCACCTGTTGCGAAACCTGAAACTAACTTAGAGCAAACATTAACGAGCAGATAGGATACTCCGAGTGAAGGAGAGGAGCAAGGCCAATCATCAGTTGGATGGCTCTGAATAATGATGCAAAGTATTTCACACATAGTAAAGAACAATGCACAAGTTGTACAAGCTACTGAACTTGGTCTAGATTTCGTCACTTTGATGAGCCTTAATGTTCTCTGTGAATAACTGTATACACAAGTACATCACAACTGCACATAAAAGAAGGATATCGGGCCAATCTTGGCCATAACTTACCACGAACAACTATTAACCATTGTTTGTTCCCCTTGATCCTCCTAATTCTACAATCTTCAGCTCTTGTCAGAGTTACATACAGGTAAACAATGCCTATTCAATCGCTGTCCTCATCACCTGCAAGTAGCAAATACAACACACCATATCAATAAATGGTATTGTTTCAAATTTGGTTAATGTCTCGTGCAGTTCCCGAAAGTCTTTTCTAGTCATATGCGCAAATGGTCTTATCTTGTTAAATCATTGCCATATGAACTTAATGTTTATTCTTATTATTATTGGACCAGAGACGCTCAAATATTTTCCACATTTTTGCACATTAGGAGCCAAGAACGTGAACATGCTAAGAACACACAGGAATAGAACATGTGGGAACGAAAACATCACAACTTCAGGGTGCCAAAGCTAACAAGTTAAAAAACCTCCAAGGAGTTAGTTCTAATCTTTTGCTATACATGTTTTTATAAAATAGACAAGCATATTAATTCTGGTTCGACTTCTAAACACAACTGCATGTATATAATAGAAGAAAGATATAGAAGTATGTCATCCAGTACATTCCCCAAAAAGGATATAGTACGGCCCTCATTTCAATAAATTATCATGTTTCCTTACAGGTGATTAAGATTAGAACATTTTTACGGTAAGTGCAAACTTATAGTGCACTTACCATGTATTTAGATGACAGTTCCACTTTTGTTCGAAAACCATAAACTTTCTACCATGTCAAACATCAGGACATTTTTTTTCTTATTTTGCTCTTGTTGACAGCCTGATCTATTGCATCCAGAGTAAATTGCAGTATTTCCAACATAAGCAAGTAACAATTTTATAGCAAGGGCTTTTTGAAAGATTCGTAGCCAAACTATAAATCTGACAAATAGAGGAATATGAAAATACCTCCCCACCTATTACGTCATTGAGCTACATTCAGCACCAAAGACACAAAAGAATCTCATATAGCCAATTGAGCATACCTCCGTTAAAATCTTCGCTTTGACTGTCATCTCCATCTTCTTCTCCTTCTTCATCATCAACTTCTTCGTCTTCTTCTCGTTCTTGCTTTTCTTTTTTCTTGTCATCATTTCCACCATCCTCGTCCTTATCAGTGCTAACAGCATTATCACCATCTTTTTCTTGTTCTTGCTTTTCATTTTCATTGTCATCACTTACAGCATCCTTGTCCTTATCAGTACTGACAGCATCATCTCGACCTTTTTCTTTTTTTTGGGGTTTAGGAGGAGGCAAAAAGCTCATGGCTGACCTTCTTCGCGAACTAGTAATAATATTGCTAAGATCAATACCCTCGAGCTCTTTTGCTCTTTCCTTTCTCTTTCTGACTTCTTTGATTTCTGCAACAAAATTCAAACGGTGTAATTGGAAAGTTAAATATAAAGATCCACTAATTATATTTAGAGTAGCTTGCAGGTCATCAACTAGAGACAAAAGTCAGCATAATAAATAAGGAAAAAGACCTTAAAGGTCCAACTGTTACAGCAATTTTCTTCTAGTCACTATTTATTGTAACAAATTTACCGTCTAACTTGTAAAATTTAGTATATCAGTCATCCTGATAATCATCTTCATTAACCTTCCTCTTTCTGCTAAGTTTAGGGGCAATACGTCCATCATTAAAGAATCAAGTGAGCCACTCTTTTCTCAGTTTTCATTTTTTTTCCTTCTCTATGATGTATCTTCCACTTTTTCCCCATTTTTGTAGTTTTTGCTCTTTCCTCAAGTCCTCAGCTCCTCACAGGTGTCAAACTCACTTTCCCCACAACTCTTGTAACCTCCAACTATCCCCTCCTTGACACAACCACCCAACGCAACCTGCAGCTAGCTCCCTTTCTCCCTGTTTTCAACATATTCACCTTTCCTGCAACACTCAACCCTGCCATTCAGTCTCGTACAGGTGATCCCCCCCCCCCCCCCTCTCTTCTCCTTGGTTTTTCCTTGACAGAAAGATTCAAAGTTGCAAACTAGTAGGTACATACAAATCACAATCTAATGTTACATCCTCAAGGTGTGCTTTTGCAACAAATTCAGTGATGATGATGCTTGATGACTTCAAACATAAAAGCTGATTTTGCATGTTCAAGTTCTGCAGCCAAAATACCTTAAAAGATCTTTCAAAGAAATCTCGTATGCAAGATAATAACCAAGGTCAGTAAGAAAAAAACTACAAAATTTCACCTTTTTCAGAAGGATTTTTTGATAGCCCTTCTTTTGCGAGAATGTCCTCCAATTCCTTTATCAAGAAAGCCTCACGTTTGCCATCAGGTACCTGCTTTGCTTTCTTATAAACTGTAGGTGCAATGCTTTTTAATTTGGATGGGTGGCGGGACCAAGAAGGAGGGGAGTTCAAGTTTGTCAGAAGTTCGTAACAGCATTAAGAGTTCAGCTAGACATGGAAATTAATCTCAATCTAAACATTATATCTACCTCATTCCACAAGCTTTAATTACTGATTTTAGATGCTCAACATGTTTCCCAAATGTAGGAGTTGATGCTTCTTTCTTCTGCAAATAAATTATTTTTTGATATTATGAAAATTATAAATTTGAGAGCACAAGATTATTGAAGTAAATGCATATAAAAGAGGAGGGAAGCCACCTTTACAGATTTTTTGGCAGATTGAGATTCACCATCATCAGACACATCTCCTTCATTGTCAGCATCGCTGCTTTCCTCTGAATGCCTTTTCACTAGCTTACTCTGATTTTTGACAGCAACATCAATTTTCTTCTCAGGTCTTTTACGTTTCTTTTCCCTGTCAAGTTTTTTAGCTTCAACTCTTCGAACGGTTTTTCCACTTGATTTCATTTTATGCTGTTCATCATCATCGTCATCGTCTATAGAGCCCAATTTTCTTTCACTACTAGTGCTTTCTGCAGCTTTACTCTGACGATTTCCAGAACTTTTCCTCTTAGCACTCATTGCTGATGTTGAAACATCATTAGCATCAAAAACCTATAAAATGAAGGAATTCGGTGAATGGGGAGCCCAAAAATGCACAAAGCTTGAGAGGCATTGAAAAGATACCAGTACCTTTTCTATTTGCTCACGTATAATCTTTTTGAATGGGTCAAGAGCATTTTTACTAAGCTTGAGATCGTCCTCCAAAAACCGGCGAGCTCCAGCCAAAGTAAGTTTCCTAGGGAAGTGCATCATTGACATCAATCAACAAAAAGGAAATAGAAGTGCAGAGTACAGCACAATAATCTACTAACTTCTATACTCCATTTGGCAATTAGTGCAGAATGGGATACATATCCACTTATTAAGAAAGATACATACTCAGACTGTGATCTAATATAATCTGCTCTTTCCCAAATGGCGTTCTTTAACATGCTCTCACTAATTTCAATGCCTTGAGAGTCAACCATCTCAGTTTTGGGTGTCAAAACTCCCATTATTGGGGAGTCTTCTTCCTTTTCTGCCTCATCACTAGGGCTCGTTCTAGCCAAGTCTTCTTTTTCAGGAGATTTTGTCGCTTCTCCTACAGATGAATTGGCTTCTTTTTCTGTGTGGCTATCTGAATTCTTGGTCTCATAATCATCATCATCATTCAAATTCTAGCATTTTAACAGCAAACAAAATCCTTCAACAACTTTCAATTTATACAAATTGACATAAATAAAACACATTCAATAGCAATTAAAACAATTAAAGTCTGAGGGCAGCAAGGCAGATGAAGTTGCTAATATGGTTACTAGTCTTTTTAATTTTATCTATCTATTCTTTTCATGGTGGTCTTTTTTTTTTGGCTCTAGCTTAAAGTTCTTTTTGTCTCTCTCATTTTGTTTAGTTTGAAAGAAGTACATCAAGAAGGAGAGTCAGCTAAGTTACATACACTCTTATCCTTCCCATAGTACCATTGTTGGATCAGACATGACACAGGTTGTCAGGAATCTCTTTCTGATACTTCCATATGAAGTTTTGCACATGTCACATGCAATGAAAACAAAAGGGAAAAAAAAAGAAAAAAAGAGAAGGGTGCAAAGGTTTGAAACAACTGTCCATGCAAGAGTTAGAATTTAATATTGATTAAGGCTATATCTGCATCTCTTTTGCTACCTTGGCTTGTAAGCACCTCTTCTTTTTGTACACTTAAAATATACCAATTTACTTTTAAACATCAGTCATAGAACATTTAAAGCTAGTTGTATGTCATCATATTTGCATAAATGTTACTCGCAAATAAGAATCCAGGACATACTCCAATACCCATTCCCAAGTTGTGTTACAGTCATCACATCCTAATTTAAGAAATTTAATGGATTTGACACCTAGAGCATACCCATTCTCAACACCATATTCAAGGCAATGTAACACGGAGTAGGGGAAGTGGAAATATTGATGTCATAATAGGGCCAAGCATACTTTGAAGAGAATGCAGTAGCTTAAAATGTTTTTTGTATATCCTCTTACAAAGGAGGTAGGAATCAAGCAAGTTTATGAAAAAAATCTGCCAATGGAATTTTAGGATTTTGACAATTGACGTCTGGGTCCAACTATTAGTATTTAGAGTATTCAAGTCATCAAATTAGAATATTTAGATCCAACTTTAGCAATAACCAAGAAAACAATTCTAAATAAAGGAAGTTACACAATTGTAGCAAAGTAGGAAAACATATAGTCTTACACTTGGAATTTGCTAGGTCACACGTAGCAAAAGTAAAGAATCACTCCTTAGAAGAAACGGAATCTAAACCAAGTCTTAATTCAGTCAAAGTTCTACTACAATAAGCTGTGTCTCCTTTTATAGAGATGGTGTACATTGTAATGCACTAGTCAATTTTACTTCACAATGAAGTATATTCCTAGGTTGCATCACCTTGGTCATTCAATAGAAAGATCTTCACCCTTAAGGTTACCAAGAAATCTTAGAAGTAACTACATGTGCTAACAAAGTGTGATAGCAAATTGAACGACAAACTACCTTTGCAGTTGGTATTAATGTCAAAGAGCTTTGGCCCAATAGATATTTTAATAAGGCTCAAAGATTCTGCATCAAGAATAGAAACTTGTAACATATATGACATAGATACAAAAGCAG
Organism: Coffea eugenioides; assembly: GCF_003713205.1. Taxonomy (NCBI): domain Eukaryota; kingdom Viridiplantae; phylum Streptophyta; class Magnoliopsida; order Gentianales; family Rubiaceae; genus Coffea; species Coffea eugenioides. Next base: position 33,842,851 of record NC_040044.1, on the reverse strand, counting down.
AAGATTTTAAGGGTTTGGTTCAATGAGTTTATCTTTATACTTTTATTTCATTGTTACCTTTTCCCACTCCCAAACACAACCCCCCCGCCCCAACAAAAAAAAGGTAGTTAGTCTAATCTGAAACAGAGGTCATTTTCTCATTTTTCAGTTTCTTGTTTATTCCATTTACAGGAGTCACTTACAGGGGGTCAAAAGTCATTTGCATAAACTAGAGGCCCTAGTTACAATGCGTACATAACATGGGTAAGATGTAATTAACACTGGAAAGACTGGCCAATTGCATACGGAATTTGCCCTAAGGATTGATTAGTGTAGACTGTTGCGTCTAAGAGAGCAGAAGGGTATTTTTAGCTAGCTCTACTTGAAGAATAAAACAGCTATTAGGAGGGAAGCAGCAAGAAACTTTTGATGTAATTCTATTTTTATATTCTGCAAGAGTATGGTTATGTTGTTATATAGATAGGGAGCAAGAAAGAGGTGGACACATTCAAGGCAAATTAAGAGAACAATTAAAACCTATTAACCATGCGCAGAATAGACTGAAAGGATTTCAATAAGTAGGAACAAGAGCAGACAATAGAGGTAAAAAGCGGAATGCACAAATGGTTGTTTGTTAGTGCCAACTAGGACCTTGGAGTCCCCATTTTCTTAGACTCTTGGTGCAGTTCATCATTAACCATAAGCCAAACCAACCACCTCTCCTCTCTGACCACCCTTGTGGACTTAAACAAATATACATGTAAACTCTGAAAAATAAATAAATATAAACTAAACTAGAAAAGCCGAAAATTGACGTTTTGACATACTGATGAAATTCGCACTAATAGTTCAAAGACGCAAATAAAAATGCTTCCAACCAATATTGCTACAAACCTCCCATGAAATTCAGTTCAGCATAACGCACGAATAGTTAACAGATAACAGTTTGCCGGTTACACCCCAATAGGGTAGTATAGATTTACCTTCTCAATGAACTGCTTTATGAAACTCTTATGCACATCCAATGCATATTTCTCAAACCCCAAGTCTTCCTCTAAAATCCTCCGAATACCCGCCAGAGTTAAGGAACTACATTTACAAAAACAACAGAATAATCAAGCAAAAATTTCTAACTAAACGCCTAATGAGATTAATACTAAATTCTGACAACCCAAAAGTCCTCCTAATACAAACAATTATGTCAACAAAAAATGACACAGCATATCATTAGAGAGAGAGAGAGACCCTTTTTACTTCAAGTAACAGTACAAGAACCAGCTAGCATATTTGATGAATTCGAGTAACGATAAGCGCTAAATAAAAGAAACCCTTTTATTTTCTTGAACATCACAGTCTACAGCAAGCAAGATGCTTGACAAAGAATTAGTTTCTGATGCGTTTCTACGAGTTTCAACGAATAAATATATGCAGAGAAAGAGAGATGTACGAAGCGTTGTCTCTGAAATGCTGAAGGCGGGATTGAAGACTGCCCAGTATACGAGCCTCCATGTTCGCTTTCTCCTCCTCCTCCTGCTTCTCCTTTGCCATTGTCGCCGCTAATATATACTCCCTCAGTATCTATATACAAATAAAATCAACAGAAAGTGAACCGGATAAGCTGAAGGATGAGGAACTAGAATTAAAAAGCTAGGGATTTGAAAAGAGGGATTCAAGAAATGGGGCGAAAAAGGGTAAAGAGAAGGGTTTTACTTGGGGATTTAGCGGGGAGACTAGACAGTAGAATGGCTGTTATTAATTTTCTTTTCTTTTTAATTTGTTAGGAAATCAGTCAAAAGAGCGCGATTAATAAAAGGTCGATTGGGGAAATTTTGGGGACTTGTTATTAATTTTCTTTTCTTTTTAATTTGATAACTAGGCTTGGTGCCCCGCGGCTTCCGCGGGGTGTCCATTATTAAATATATTAGGGTAATGAAAGATTTATTTAATAGTATAGATTTATAGTATTTTGTATGATAATGGAGTTGGAAGAGTGGTTAGAGTATTGATATATTGGATTGATTTATTGATAAATAAATATAGTAAAATTGGGTTGATTAATAGAATTCGAATAAATAAAGGATAATATTGATTTTGAGAGTTGAGAGATTTGATATATTAATAGTTTATTGGTGAATGGATATTATTGAAGGTAAGGTGATGTGTATAAATTTTTATATAAGAAATAAAAATTATTGGATATGAAAATTATAGAGTTTAATTAGTGGTATTTGAGTAGAAATTTTTTTTTTATGAAAATAAGACAATAAATTGAATGAGTGGTTTATAATTTTGGAAATTAAAGAATTAGAATATCGCTTTAGTAAAACTGATATCATTGCTTTTTGTAGACACCAAATTTTTGGTGTTTATTATTTATTTATTTACTATTCATTTTTTTTATTTGTTCTATTTTTATTTGTCACAATTAGTTTTATTTACTTTTAGTTTTAGTTATTTTAGCCATTTTAGTGTAGAATTTCTCAAAGGAAAAAGAAAAGTGTTCAAAAAATATGTTTTAGTTGTTTTGGATTTAGTTTCATTATTTAAAAATGAAAAGAAAAATGAAAAAATTGAAAAATGGAAAATAAAAGAAAAACAAATTGGAATTTGCACTTTGTTGTTTCTAGTTTATTTATTTTTCATCCAATGTTAATTAAATTGTTTTTGTTATTTATTTTTACTATTATCAATTTTTTATTAGTTTAAAAAAAAAAAAAAGAGAGAGGTTTGCGGCATGCAAGCTGCTTTTTGTCGCAGCTTGCAAGAAAAGGCTGGGCAGCCCCTTGGATGCAAATACAGAAGAAGTTGCTAAGGGTTTTAGGGTTGGAGATTCTGGTATAAAAAGAAAACAAACCAGCAGCCGCAAAGTGGGAAAAAAGAAAAAAACGGAAAGAGAGTTTGAGAGAATAGAGAGCTGGGGGGGTGACGGAAAAGGAAAAACCAGCAAAGGGTAAGAGAGAAGACCGGAGAGTGACGACGGCTGAGAGTTTTTGGACAAAAAGGGAGAAACACAGAGAGGACTGGATGACGGCTGGGCTGTGAAAAACAGAGGGGCTGAGGGTTTTCATCAAGAGGATATGAGGTTGGCGGCTAGAAAAAAGAAACCTATGGGTTGAACAAAAGAGGGAAAGTGACGGGCTGGAATAAGAAAGAACTACGGGAGAAGGAAGGAAGGAGCTTTCGGCTGAGGAGAAAGGGAAGCTACGGACTGAAGGAGAGACTAAGAAACTGGGAGCCTCACGACGGCGGCAACTCTAAGGATCAAGCAGGGAGGAGGTTGCGTTCCGGCAGCGAAAAAGCTACGGAGCCAGTAGCAGCTACGGAGTGGAGAAGAAACCCAACGCCGCCATCATCGTCTTCAAGCATCACTGAAAAGCACGGATTTTTGCAGCAAGTGACCCGCTGTTGATCCTCCCTCTCTATTTGGGTAAAATTTCTCCTCTCCTGCTGATGTTTATGCTTCTTGCTTCGTTTGTCTGTTGCTGATGTTTGTTTGCTACGATTTCTGTTTTGGTGAGCGAGGCTTCGATCAATCCCAAACTGTTCGAAGCCTATGAATGTATCCATTGCAGTCCCATGACCTACTGTTGTTATTTCTTTGCATTTTGCTGGTGCTGCACAGTCCAAGCTGTTTCATTTTGTTGTTTATTTGCTGGCCTGTTGCTGTCTGATGTCTTCTCCTCTGTTGCATTTTTAGTCGTGTGTTCATGATGTATGTTGGACTGCAAGTTTTCTGTGATTTCTGGAAATAAAGACCCAAGTGGCTGAACACTTTCCAGATTTTCATATCTTTTGTTTCTCGGTTTTTCATGTTCAAAACATAGGATAGTGGGATAGTGGTTTAACAGAATAAAAATTGTAGCATCTCTCTCGGTTGCAAGAAGCTCATTCTTTGCATGAAACTTGCATGAAAAATTCCCTTTTCCTTTGCTGTTGGGCCACTTAAATGTTTGGTTTCAATTCTGCAACAAGGGTCTGCGTTTCATTTAGTCAGTAGTTGAAGTTTTGGAAGTTGAACTCACTTGCATGATGAAGTAAAAAGAGCCTCGGCTGGGAAAAATTGCAGAAACTTGCGGCATTTCTTCTCTTTCCTTGCAGAACAGTTTTTTTGTGTAGCTGGTATGCATGTTGTCATCAGATTCCTTTCTTTCGTTGCTGTGGTATTTTGTTGTGGTGCAAAAACATTTAGGCGAGTAATCAGAGTTGCTTTGCTGAAGTCCCAACCATTAGGAAAGTTGCATTAACCCAGATTTTTTGCAGAAAGTTTACTCTTTTCCATAGCTTACATGGGGTTGGCCTAGAAACCTTTCCCATTCTGTTTTTGTATGCATGCTAAGTCTAATAAGAACTTGGGATTGGGGTGGTTTGAGATGATTGAATGCATTTGCCATGTAAGGGGCTGAAGCAAAGATATTTGCTAGCTGAAGTTTAAAAACCATTTTGCCGAAAGTTTCTTTTGCTGCTGGAATGTTTTCTCAGTTGTCACATATAATTTGCGTGCAAACCTTTTTCATTCTGGTTATGGTATACATGATGAGTTTGGTAGGAGTTTGAGGTTGGTTTTGGGATTGAAATGGTTGTGTGAATTTGCCGGCAAAATTGCTGAAGTTTTGAGAGCATAAGAAATGTTGCAGAAACGTTGTCTTCATAGCATTTGCATGCATTCTGCATGAATAATTTCCAGAAAATTGCATCCCAATCCCCCAAGTCTCTTCTTGTTCCACTAGGACCCAATCAATTAAAGAATTTCATCAAATTGGTCCTTGATAATTTTAATTTGCGCAACTTCATTGCTTGTTTGCTTCAATTAACTACTATGCTTTGTTTAAATTGCACTTCATGCATGAATTTAAGAGCTTTATGACCATGTGAGCCCGTGTTTGCATGTTTTCTTTAATTTTTACAAATAAATTGGTACCTTGACCATTTCTTTTATTTTGGAGGATAAATAAGTGACTTCACCTCATTAGGGCGTCAATTCAAGGGAGGTACACTCTATTCCTCATTTGCACTCCATTTGACCCTACGTGCTCCTACGTGTTATGTGAATATGCCTGTCTACTTCGCTTTCCTTGCCTTTCCTTAATTCCTTGCATTTATTTCATTTACTTGTGCTTTTATTTAAGTTATTCATTATGGGGTATGTGTACACCTCTTGGCTTGTAATAGATAGGGCTTGGCGAGCAATTTGGTCCATTTCCCCTTCCCCTTTTGTTTTAGTTGGTGAATGTAATATGTTCATTGGCTTGGTTGCATGCCTACGTGTTAAGTGTTACTCGTTTTTTAGGCTCTTGCATCTAGTCGAGCATGCTAAATGTTACGTGCTACGTGTTTATGAGTATTTGGTATGTCTACTTGCTTTCCATAGTGTGGATGAATGGAATGGATGAATGTACGTCACCACACTAGTCCAACGCTAGTTGTGGCTTCTTTTATCGTTTCCACTAGTCTAATGCTAGTAGGAATTCATAGAAAGGGCTAGTCCAACGCTAGACCCAATAGAATTTTTCCTTTGTTTTTTCATTAATGCATTATTTGCCTGTTCACTACATATCATGCATTTTTCCTTAGTTTTATCATTTGGCATGCTCCTCGATTCCCCTTTCCCCTCACTTTAGGTCTTGCATCTCATGCTAGTTAGGGTACATTTGCCTGAAGAGTCCCCTTCTGATAAGGGAAACGAGCGAGTGTGGCTACTCGATAGCCTTAGCACGCTAGTTCCCCCTTCTAATCAAAGGGAAAATTAAGTCACAAAGTTAGGACTCCCCGTTCCCATCTTGATGCATTCCTATAGGATTCATGCATTTTTCATTCACGATCACATACACTTACTTTATATTCTCTCTCTTTTTCTACATTCTCACTTCACACTACTTTTACACGTTTTCATTCAACTACTCACACTCTATACCATATCACTCGCACACATGCACTTTATGTTATTTCCACATTATCATTCTTTACTCACCTTACCTTGTAAATACATTTGCACACCTCCACTTACATCTTATTATTTTTATCACTTTTCTCACTTCACACAAACGCACATTTTCACATGGCATGCATTCCACTCATTTTTTACGTCATTTAGGATTATGTGTGACCTCTCCAAAGGATCAATATTGGGCTTCACAATTAATGTGACTGGCACCACTCAACCTTTGAAGAGAAATTTCCCCCCATGTCCCCCTAGGTCTAGGGTTTTGCATTCATATAGTCATATCCAATATGCGATACATACCTTGGGTAGAAAAATTAGGAAAGGTGGGGCTAAATCACGCAACTAGCCTTGGCTAGGTCGAAGGGGTGCCTTGGATTTCTATCCTTGCCTTCCCCTTCGTCAAATGTGACTCCCGAACCTTTTTCGTTGGTTTACGTGGACTAGGAGTCGTTTAAAAGGGGTTTCTTTCTACCTTTCCTTTAGAAAAAACACACTTTTTGGGTGACTTGGTACACCCTAACTCTATACCAAGTGGCGACTCCGTTTTTCATTCAAAAAAATCCCTTTTGAACTTTATTTGGCCAAATCGTCGCATTCTCAAGTCCCATGGCCTTTTACTTTTCATTTTACACACATTCACATTCCACTACTCACACACCACACATCACCACAACATTCAAAAAGTGGGGCGCGACACTTTTAAAGTACAACTAATAGAACAATAGTGAAAAAAATGAAAACAAAACAAGGAAAAACAGAAAAAAGTACTACTGGCTGAGAATACTAATTCAAGTATTCTAAAAATCAAAAAGGAAAAAAAATACATGTAGTTGGTATATATAGTTGGTATTGAAAATAGAGAGGATTTAAGGGATATATAGTTGGTATGTGTAAGAAAGTACAAGGGAGATGGTTAATTATGATTGTTGGATAAAGTCTCTACTGAAGAGTTGGATATCATAGTTGTTTTCGTTGAGTAGGGTAAAGAGGATAACGCTTCCTTCGTGCAGGAAGTGTTTTTGTGCGAAGTCTGGCCAGCCTTCTGTTATTTCTATTCCTTCGATCTGAAAGATCCATCGAGTTTTAGCATGATAGCAGTTGATGATTCCTATGTCATTTGTTTGTATGTGCGATGGTATATCGCCAATAAGTACCTGAGATAGAAAATAGGGGAAAAATGGAACTGAATATGAAATGAGAGGAGTAGTATGTTGTATGTATTATATTGAATGGAATGTAATTAGTATGAAACTAACCAGAGATTCGAGATCGTTTGGTGTTAGCATTATATAAAATGAGAAATGGGTCATTAGTCTCTCCTGTTCGGTGTATAGTTCTGTAGTTATAAGAAATGGAAGGGTCAGTGTGTTTTGTAAGAAAGAGGTAAGATTGTTTTATGGAAAAGGAATTGCTTACTGCATCCAGTGGATGATTGTGAATGATTGAGAAGGATGTTCCATTCATGACAAGCTAAGCAGTTATTTTGATTATAGATGGCAACTCTGAAGACCATACATCCTATGTGCAAAAGTCGAAGAATGGAGTGATGTTGTAGATTGTGGTCTTGTATGAATTTGTTCCATCCAGATAGTTGAAAGCTGGTATCCAGTTTGATGAACCATGTGCGATTTCCATTTCGTATAATCATTAAGTTTGTTTGGGCAAAGAAAATTTGCAAGATTTATTTCAGATTTTATTTTGCTTGCATCATACACACAATTTCCAATCACCTTTTTATCTCACATACATCACATCACAAAAAGTACTACAGTAACTGGATTAAATAAATCATCCAAATAAATTCTTATCCAAACAAACTCATTGTGTTTGTCCAGTAATTTCTTAAATGTGGATAAAACGATGGATTGATTCTCTGCAATGAATAGAATTGGTTATAGTATAAAATATGTGGAAATTAAGATGTATAAGTATGAGGCATATTAGTTTACCAATCCTTCTGGGAATGCTTGGTTATATTCGATGAGAAATGAGGTTGGCGGTGAACCTGAGATTGTGATAGATGGATATTTTATTGTTGGTCAGTGGAAAATAAATGGGCTATTTATTAGTGAATAGGGAGTTAAATATACAATTTTTGAATATAAAAAGAAGAAACTTACTTGATATCAATTCTGTTGGTGGATAGTCAGATATGAACGATGCAAACCAATTTGCAGCGTCGAAGTGTGACGACCAATGTTGAAGAGGGGGTTCAATGAATCTGGAACCTATAGCTCTTTTGAAGTTGGGACTTATTTGATATGTAAAGATGTTATTGGATATTGGGGTGGCTTGGATTACTTGAAGTGCTTGTTCATTGATAGTATGAAGGTAAAATAAGCAAGTTATCAAGTGATCATTTTCTTCTATTGTTTCTATTGTCCAATCTATAAAAGTTGGTATTGCCATGAGTTTTTTGGGATTTTGGGGCTTTGGTTATGGGTATTGATTATATTTATAGTGATTGTTATTGGTGTATAATATATTATATGAGTGATGTACTTTTTATGTTAGCTAGATATGTTTTTATGTGTTAGTTGTCAGACATGTGAAGATACAGTAATATGTTAAAAGAAAACAGGAATTTTTTATTTTGTGTTGGTAGTATTGTGATGAAACTGTTGTCATGTGAATACATAGTTATGGTCAGATGCATCAGACGTATTGGAAGTAAGAAAACTGATAAGTTAATATAAGTAGGGTGCTATATTGATCCTGGAGTTTTACATGTGGTTCATGCACTATCAAACAAAAATATATGTTGTTTTTTTTGCTTTAGTTTGTACATAAAGTAGATGACAACAAAATATGATTGATAGCTGCAGGGAATCAAAAGTATGGATATGGATGGAGAGTTGGCTGGAGGCAGTTGTTTGAAGACCATGCGATTGCTGAGATGGTGGAATTCATGTGATCTTCTGATGTTTAGATTCGCTGTCAAATTGTTCATCTAAGCTGCGTTTGGCAGATGGTGGTGTGACGCCCCACTTCTCCCAAGGGCGAACCCAAGGGTATCCGCGAAACGCCTGCCTAGCTCTCGCCAGGACTCGAGACAAATCAATTCAAACTTAACAATATATAACAATTTATACCAGTCTAATAAGGAAAAATCGCTTCCATAATCGAATATCCAAGTCTTGTACCACGAGTTCAAAATACATCCGTTATCCAATTTTTACATCAGGATCCAAAAGATACATCAATTCCCAATTATATACAATAGCCAAATTGTCTAGTCAATTACAATTGAAACCCTAATACAAAAGTACATCCAAAGGGTTCCAACGAGTTTCACTCCATCCATTCCTGTTAAGGAAAACAAATCTACGGGGTGAGCGAAACGCTCGTGAGGCCAAGAAAACACACATGCAAGCACGTTGTCCAAGTAACAACCCCAATATTCAAGTAATTTACAATTCAAGCGAGAAAAGTAAACAGAAATAATTCAAGGATATAAGAGCTCTCAGGAGCTATTTTTCACTTGTTTCGCCACAGCTCGATCCGATACCCCCTCGTGATAACACTCCGTTATCCGGGTGGGTATTTTATCCGTAGAAACTTCACTTATTACTTCCTCCGGCCAACATTCCACCCTCTCGGATCCGAAACCAAACACGCACGAAAAAGGTGATACTCGTCGAGTATGCCACACGAGATCTCAAGAGATCAAGTTTTGATTTTTGAACACGCACGAAAAGGGCGATACTCCACGAGTATGCCGAACAAGATCTCAAAAGATCAAGTTGTGTTTTGTTACTCTCTTGGTTTATCAAGCTTCTCGACCAAGCCCATGCCGGCTCGAGTTGCAAGATTGGCTAAGAGAATTGGGCATCCCCATAAGTCGAGGAGGTTCACTCCACCCGACAACAAGACACGCACGACATACACGACACGCACGGCAACACGACATGCACACGAAAACGGGTATATTTTAGTCGACGAGATTCACTCAATCGACTTTGAAAACCAAGTTAATACAAGTAAAGTTCAAGTAAAGGAGAGCGAGTGCGATAAAGTACACACTCGTCTCATCAAGTGATATTCACGTATATAAGCAGGTAAATCAAGTAAACACAACAAGTCATGCACTTGACACTCACCATTTCAAAAGTAATTGAGCGAGAAAATCTTTAGTTGTCCCCTTCGGGATTCTCTTCAAGACTCGCTTGAGCACCTGAAGCAATTAACAAGTATTTTTCACTCACAATCACGTATTAATCAAGAAAGGAGTTACGCTCATTTGGACTAGTCAATACCTCAAACCAAGAACCTTAGCCACTCAAAATAAAGGTTCAAAAGTGAGGTTTTATTAACACAAGAAAAACTGATTTCCTTTATGAAATCAAGTTTAAAGTGACCAATTATCATCAAGAAGGAATAACGAGTTTTCAAAATTTCATTTTCGAAGAAATCGGCAAATTTCAGCTTTGCGCGTCAAATTTAGAAAAATCAGATTTTGCACTCAATAGGTCCAAAATTAGAAAACTTGGTACCGTTGGAAACCTCTTAGAAAGTACTAAAAGTTCTTAGAAGACACTTTTCCATGAATCTAAGTGGAAGACATTCAAAAATGGGCATGAAGTTGCTGTTCCAGAACACTCAGAATTGAGCCGGGGTTGGTTTTTCGCTAACTTTGGAAATTCGGAAAAATTCACACGTTGCGAGCTAGCCTCTAAAATTTGTAACTCAATTAGAGGTGTAAGTAAGGTTTAGGGCAGAACAAGCGGATTGAGAATTGGAGTTTCGAGCACCGAAATACGGTAGCTCAAAGTTAGGAAAATTCAAGTCTGGTGAACAATTTCCAGATTTGAGTTTTCAAAATTGGAACCTTCGCTAAGAGTCAAAACGAACTTGGATTGGTATAAAATTTTGCAGTATGTTACTCCTATATGAAAGGTATCTCTCTATCAAATTTCAGGGAAAAATACCCTCGGGAAGGTAGTTAATTAATCATCCAAAGTTCCGGAAAATTTCTAAGGCAATCTGTCTTTTGACTTTCATTTCCCAATTCAAATCGTTTAACCAAGAAAGCTATCCAACCATGGTTTATTTGTGAAATAAAGGTCTAAGATACATCCATGATACCTTTGGTAAGTGTTTAGCAACAAAAACTTCAATTAATAAGATCACTCCCGGGTTTTGTCCCAAACCAGTCCAAATATTACGGTTTTTCCAAAACAGGGCAGTCCTCTTGTTTTGGTCACAACTCAGTCAATTTAACTCAGAATAGGGAATGGTTTATGTCGTTGAAAAATACATTCATAGGGCTATAATATCACAGAAGAAATCATTTCAAAATTTGGCACCCAACTAGTCCAAAATCGGGCATCAATTTGCTGCCTTATCACTTCATTCCAGTTGAACAGAGCAACATGACAGCGATCTTAAAACATTTGGTTCGACTCACTCACAAAGAATCAGAACGTGCATTTTATCTCAAATTAAAGCCTGGAATGTCTAGTTTTCAACGCCACCAACGGCACGTGATTTCGACTAGGGATGGCAATAGGGACGGGGGGCTCTCGGGGCGGGGGTTGGGGCGGGGGCGGGGGGGAATTTTTTCCCCGCGCTTAGAAACGGGGCGGGGGAGTATACCCCCGCCCCATCCCCCGCCGCGCCACCCGCAAAAAAAAAAATATAATTATATATAATATGTAAGTTAATTAGTTATAAACTTATGATAATGATATTATTAGTTAGATGTATTATATAATGTATATTAGTTTATGTAATATAATTGATATTATCAATTATATGAATAATTATACATGTCTACTAATAGAATTTATTAATTAGTTATACTAAATTTACTAATACATTTATACTAAATTTCTAATTACACTTAATAGAATAACACTTTTTTCTCAAAAAAAAGCACAAATACAATAATGAATTAGTGATTGCATTTGTACTAAAAGTAAAAACTTGACTATTTTAGTTATATTTATTTCATCATATTGGATTGTATTCAAATAACTTCTGTTTGATTGTTTTTATGAGTTTCAATTGTAAAATTACAATGAATAATAATTTGGTGATGTGTTGATATTTTAGTACTTGATTATTTATTAAAATTTAATTATAATAAAATTATATAATAAAATTATATTAACCCCGCGGGTGCCCCCGCAGGGGAAGCGGGGCAAGACGGGGCGGGGGACGGGGCGGGGGACGGGGGGAACTAATAGGCAACGGGGCGGGGGGTGGGGGAGGGGTCCCCCGCCCCAACCCCGCCCCATTGCCATCACTAATTTCGACATCCGAGGACGGAGTTATGGCCGAAACACCACCGCTGGTCAGAGCCATACGTGAACAGTTTCCAGATTTGCTAGTTTCACAAAAAAAATTCGTTTGCCCAACCAAACCTCATTATTTTTCAATGAAATTTTTCACACATCTAATACGTCATATAAACATCAAATTTAAGCCATTAGATCATTAAAAATTGGCCTTAAAATGGCCGAACAAGGCAGGGGCAAAATCAGAAACTTTTGCTTCTTGCACCCAATGAAGTTTCTATCAATTACACACCATTAATCCATCATTTTAACCACTAAACCAACAATATATCCACCATCAATCATCAAATCAGCAACAACCCAAGAGTGGGAGTTCATAGAGCCCACTTTCACATTTTTCCAACAATATCTAGTCATCTACTTACATGCAAGTACTTAGAGATGCATATCTACTACTATAAATCAAGTTTAAGGTGATGGATCATGTTATACCTTCTTAATGTACTAGATCAGAATTTTTGGCCCTTGAAATGCTCCAAGAAACCGTGATTTCCAGCACCCTTTTTGCAGCTCAAAATGATCTCCTAGTGTTAAGCTAAGTGTGGTGCATGTTTGGTTGAATTTGGAGATGTTTTGGTGGTGGTTTGAGTAAGATTTGTGAAGTAAAATGAAGAACAATGGAGCTTAAGAGAGAGAGAGGGCTGGTCGGCAGTCTTGAGAAGGAAGAGAGAGAGAGTGATCAGATTTTTAAGCTTCCAAGAGAAGATACTAACTTGTGGCCACAAATCACCCATTAGTCAACTCACATTAGGGGGCGTTTGACGCGATTAGGACTCGATTTCTCGTGCGGTTGGTTCACTAGTGCACTAAACCTCTAATGCATTTATTTTCATGTAAATATTATTCACTCTTAATTGTCCCAAAATAATGGTCTAAAGTCCCTCAATTAAGCGCGCGCGTGAAAACGCGTATTTCCAATTTGGGCGCGATAAAGTGAAACGTTCGAGAAATTCTTATAACGATCGTACCACTAACTATCACTTGAGTACTTAAACCTAAATTTACCTATTTTAAGAACATTGTACATGTCTCCAATTTTCCGAGTTTAATGTACTCTTAATTGGCTAAAATTTCTCAAACACGTTTTCACTATTTTCATTAATCGAGCTTCCAAAAATTAATTTTTGAAACGAGTCACTTTAAAATCATAATGAAGCCATAATTCCATGTATTTAAATCTATTAAGGTTAGAAAATAATATTCGAGACAATTGACCAAATAAATAATTAAATGAGCTCGAAATAAGAATTTAAATAAGAAATTTTTTTTTGCGAGTCCTCACATCCTCTCCCCCTTAAGAGAATTTCGTCCTCGAAATTCACACTTAGGATAATAGTCATACCCCTTAATAGTCACACTTATCAAGTCAAACAATAACTTACACTCTGCAACCCATTTTTCACAATTTTTACTCACCCAATTAGTAGTCAAACTTTGATTCTATCTCATGAATCTAGGGTTTTGTAAAAGTGTGCGTCGTACTATAGTCATTTAGAACCTTAATTAAACAATAGGAAGCAAAAATCATACCTTCAATGACCTTAACGGGATTGGAAACCTGTTGATAGCCTAATGCATAAACCCTAGCTGGTGCTTTAGATCGACTTCCTCCAGCACTAGACTGCTTTGCGGTTGACTTTTCAAGCCTTTGAGTACTACCTCCTTCATTCGGTATACTTGGACAGTTCGCGATCTGATGCTCAGTGCTGCCACAATACAAACACTTTCCCGATTTCTTCCAGCACTCATTCTCTGTATGGTTAGGCTTGCGACAATAACCACAAATAACTTGAGGAGCCACAGGCTGACCACTTGGAGGTGTCTCCCTCGGTTGATCTCGTCCATTGTGGCCTCCTCTTGATTGAGTCTTTTTTTGTGTACCAGATGTCTCTACTCCTCCCGTTCCTTTTTCCTTTTTAGAAGGTGGGGCACCCTTATCTGCTTGTCCAAGAGGATGACTAGAAGTGCCTCTTTTCTTGGCATGAAAATCCTTAACTTGCAGCCTTGCACTTTCTACTCTCTGCGCCTTCTCTAGGGCTTCAGTGAAAGTAGAGATTTGGGCCGCTGCTAACCCCTCTTGAATCTCCACGTTAAGTCCTTATACAAATCGCCTTATCCTTCTCCTCTCAGTGGCTACCAATTCTGGGGCGTATCTAGAAAGTTTATTAAATTTTCCTTCATACTCAGCCACACTAGACGCCCCCTGCTTCACTTTTATGAATTCGTCCTCCCGTTTCTCTTGAACTAAGGGCGGAAGAAACTTCTCATTAAATTCTCCTAAAAGATTTTTCCAAGTCCAAGGGGTTTGTGCTCTTTCCCATTTTCCCCTTATCATATCCCACCAAGCACGTGCTGCACCCTCAAACTGAAAGACAGCAAAAGTTACTCGTCTCTCCTCCGCATAATCTAGGGCTGTGAAAATATTAGTCATTCTTTCTAGCCAATTCTCCGCTACCTCAGGATCAGGCTCACCAATGAACTTAGGCGGGTTAAACTTTAAGAACCTCTCTAAGGCTCTATCTTCTCCTCTATCCTGGCCCCCAGGTTGGTTAACTGGCACTGGTCCCTGTCTCTCAGCTAATCGTTCTAGGATGTCAGTCATCCTATTAATGGCAGTAGCCATTTGGTTAACCTCTATATTTTCTTGTCCTTGGGTCGGTCTAGTTGCCGATCCTTGTTCATCCCCTTGAGGTTGGGTTCGTCCAGTCCCTCGTCCACGGTCTCGACCCCTTCTTAGCCCTTCCATAACCTAAGTATGCCTAATGCAAGAAATAAATCAATTACGCGAGAAAATACTTGAAACAAGGACCAATTGCGAAAACATTGAAAATAATAATAATTTACATTCATTAACATGTCAAAATCCATACAATTAGCAAGTCAGGGGAAAATCACAAAAATATAGTACACAGGTGCCACAAAAGTACTTTTAGTCACAGAAGACTAAAGTCAAACAAGTGCCCTAAAAGTAGGCCATACAGTCATGCAAAATACAATGGCCTCAACACTTAGCATCACCCCTGACAATTCTAACTACATCAGTCAAAAGGGTCTAGTTTTTTTTTTCTCGTTCATTTCCCATAATGGAGATCTCAAGTCCAATACAAAAATCCTCCGGGCTCTGACCTTTGCCATCAGAACTTATCTCAAAATCACTTATGATTTTTATTCACACTATAATATACGAGATTATGTCCCTTTCGAAGTCACAAGTATTCTCTCAGGAAAAGTATTTAGTACTCAAGTACAAGAATCCAGAACTAAGAGAATTTACAACTCAGGCCGTACGCTCCCAAGTGCAAATTAACAAAGTTTAAGATCCCTACCTGACGTACATATCTATCTACCTCAAATAGCATGATAAAGGTTTTACACTTACCACTTTCATAATTCACAACTTACGCACAAGAAGAGTACTTAGTCTTTTATACATATTCACACAATTGGGACCATATCACGTCTTGGCCCAAACTCACTCCGTGCAGAAACAACGCAAAGTTACTCTGATTTTTTTTTTCCTACAAGTAGTCACTTAACTTTCAAACCAGTCCCACAGTCCGGTATCCTAAACTTTTAAGCCTAGGATACACTACAAAGATCTAAAGCCTAAACTCTGATACCAACTGTGACGCCCCACTTCTCCCAAGGGCGAATCCAAGGGTATCCGCGGAACGTCTGCCTAGCTCTCGCCAGGACTCGAGACAAATCAATTCAAACTTAACAATATATAACAATTTATACCAGTCTAATAAGGAAAAATCGCTTCCATAATCGAATATCCAAGTCTTGTACCACGAGTTCAAAATACATCCGTTATCCAATTTTTACATCAGGATCCAAAAGATACATCAATTCCCAATTATATACAATAGCCAAATTGTCTAGTCAATTACAATTGAAACCCTAATACAAAAGTACATCCAAAGGGTTCCAACGAGTTTCACTCCATCCATTCCTGTTAAGGAAAACAAATCTACGGGGTGAGCGAAACGCTCGTGAGGCCAAGAAAACACACATGCAAGCACGTTGTCCAAGTAACAACCCCAATATTCAAGTAATTTACAATTCAAGCGAGAAAAGTAAACAGAAATAATTCAAGGATATAAGAGCTCTCAGGAGCTATTTTTCACTTGTTTCGCCACAGCTCGATCCGATACCCCCTCGTGATAACACTCCGTTATCCGGGTGGGTATTTTATCCGTAGAAACTTCACTTATTACTTCCTCCGGCCAACATTCCACCCTCTCGGATCCGAAACCAAACACGCACGAAAAAGGTGATACTCGTCGAGTATGCCACACGAGATCTCAAGAGATCAAGTTTTGATTTTTGAACACGCACGAAAAGGGCGATACTCCACGAGTATGCCGAACAAGATCTCAAAAGATCAAGTTGTGTTTTGTTACTCTCTTGGTTTATCAAGCTTCTCGACCAAGCCCATGCCGGCTCGAGTTGCAAGATTGGCTAAGAGAATTGGGCGTCCCCATAAGTCGAGGAGGTTCACTCCACCCGACAACAAGACACGCACGACATACACGACACGCACGGCAACACGACATGCACACGAAAACGGGTATATTTTAGTCGACGAGATTCACTCAATCGACTTTGAAAACCAAGTTAATACAAGTAAAGTTCAAGTAAAGGAGAGCGAGTGCGATAAAGTACACACTCGTCTCATCAAGTGATATTCACGTATATAAGCAGGTAAATCAAGTAAACACAACAAGTCATGCACTTGACACTCACCATTTCAAAAGTAATTGAGCGAGAAAATCTTTAGTTGTCCCCTCCGGGATTCTCTTCAAGACTCGCTTGAGCACCTGAAGCAATTAACAAGTATTTTTCACTCACAATCACGTATTAATCAAGAAAGGAGTTACGCTCATTTGGACTAGTCAATACCTCAAACCAAGAACCTTAGCCACTCAAAATAAAGGTTCAAAAGTGAGGTTTTATTAACACAAGAAAAACTGATTTCCTTCATGAAATCAAGTTTAAAGCGACCAATTATCATCAAGAAGGAGTAACGAGTTTTCAAAATTTCCTTTTCGAAGAAATCGGCAAATTTCAGCTTTGCGCGTCAAATTTAGAAAAATCAGATCTTGCACTCAGTAGGTCCAAAATTAGAAAACTTGGTACCATTGGAAACCTCTTAGAAAGTACTAAAAGTTCTTAGAAGACACTTTTCCATGAATCTAAGTGGAAGGCATTCAAAAATGGGCATGAAGTTGCTGTTCCAGAACACTCAGAATTGAGCCGAGGGTTGGTTTTTCGCTAACTTTGGAAATTCGGAAAAATTCACAAGTTGCGAGCTAGCCTCTAAAATTTGTAACTCAATTAGAGGTGTAAATAAGGTTTAGGAAAGAACAAGCGGATTGAGAATTGGAGTTTCGAGCACCGAAATACGGTAGCTCAAAGTTAGGAAAATTCAAGTCTGGTGAACAATTTCCAGATTTGAGTTTTCAAAATTGGAACCTTCGTTAAGAGTCAAAACGAACTTGGATTGGTATAAAATTTTGCAGTATGTTACTCCTATATGAAAGGTATCTCTCTATCAAATTTCAGGGAAAAATACCCTCGGGAAGGTAGTTAATTAATCATCCAAAGTTCCGGAAAATTTCTAAGGCAATCTGTCTTTTGACTTTCATTTCCCAATTCAAATCGTTTAACCAAGAAAGCTATCCAACCATGGTTTATTTGTGAAATAAAGGTCTAAGATACATCCATGATACCTTTGGTAAGTGTTTAGCATCAAAAACTTCAATTTATAAGATCACTCCCGGGTTTTGTCCCAAACCAGTCCAAATATTACGGTTTTTCCAAAACAGGGCAGTCCTCTTGTTTTGGTCACAACTCAGTCAATTTAACTCAGAATATGGCATGGTTTATGTCGTTGGAAAATAAATTCATAGGGCTATAATATCACAGAAGAAATCATTTCAAAATTTGGCACCCAACTAGTCCAAAATCGGGCATCAATTTGCTGCCTTATCACTTCATTCCAGTTGAACAGAGCAACAGGACAGCGATTTTAAAACGTTTGTTTCGGCTCACTCACAAAGAATCAGAACGTGCATTTTATCTGAAATTAAAGCCTGGAATGTCTAGTTTTCAACGCCACCAACGGCACATGATTTCGACATCCGAGGACGGAGTTATGGCCGAAACACCACCGCTGGTCAGAGCCATACGTGAACAGTTTCCAGATTTGCTAGTTTCACAAAAAAAATTCGTTTGCCCAACCAAACCTCATTATTTTTCAATGAAATTTTTCACACATCTAATACGTCATATAAAAATCAAATTTAAGCCATTAGATCATTAAAAATTGGCTTTAAAATGGCCGAACAAGGCAGGGGTAAAATCGGAAACTTTTGCTTCTTGCACCCAATGAAGTTTCTATCAATTACACACCATTAATCCATCATTTTAACCACTAAACCAACAATATATCCACCATCAATCATCAAATCAGCAACAACCCAAGAGTGGGAGTTCATAGAGCCCACTTTCACATTTTTCCAACAATATCAAGTCATCTACTTACATGCAAGTACTTAGAGATGCATATCTACTACTATAAATCAAGTTTAAGGTGATGGATCATGTTATACCTTCTTAATGTTCTAGATCAGAATTTTTGGCCCTTGAAATGCTCCAAGAAACCGTGATTTCCAGCACCCTTTTTGCAGCTCAAAATGATCTCCTAGTGTTAAGCTAAGTGTGGTGCAAGTTTGGTTGAATTTGGAGATGTTTTGGTGGTGGTTTGAGTAAGATTTGTGAAGTAAAATGAAGAACAATGGAGCTTAAGAGAGAGAGAGGGCTGGTCGGCAGTCTTGAGAAGGAAGAGAGAGAGAGTGATCAGATTTTTAAGCTTCCAAGAGAAGATACTAACTTGTGGCCACAAATCACCCATTAGTCAACTCACATTAGGGGGCGTTTGACGCGATTAGGGCTCGATTTCTCGCGCGTTTGGTTCACTAGTGCACTAAACCTCTAATGCATTTATTTTCATGTAAATATTATTCACTCTTAATTGTCCCAAAATAATAGTCTAAAGTCCCTCAATTAAGCGCGTGCGTGAAAACGTGTATTTCCAATTTAGGCGCGATAAAGTGAAACGTTCGAGAAATTCTTATAACGATCGTACCACTAACTATCACTTGAATACGTAAACCTAAATTTACCTATTTTAAGAACATTGTACATGTTTCCAATTTTTCGAGTTTAATGTACTCTTAATTGGCTAAAATTTCTCAAACACGTTTTCACTATTTTCATTAATCGAGCTCCCAAAAATTAATTTTTGAAATGAGTCACTTTAAAAATATAATGAAGCCATAATTCCATGTAATTAAGTCTAATAAGGTTATAAAATAATATTCGAGGCAATTGACCAAATAAATAATTAAATGAGCTCGAAATAAGAATTTAAATAAGAATTTTTTTTTTTTGCGAGTCCTCACAGGTGGTGCTATTGGAGTGTCAGATTCAGGATAACCTGTCGCTTGAGATGTAGAAGATCTAGCTGAAGTAGTGTTTTTGTAAATTGGAGAGGGAGTGACAGCAGGTGGAGACTGATCAGTTGGGGTGGTTGGGGTTATAAGTTCCTGAGATGGAGCTATTGTGTGAATCAATTCTTCTGCTTCTGATTGTGGTGTTTTTTGCTCAGTTATGTTATGGAGAAGAGGATGGGCTGATGATTTCTCAGGAAGAAAAGCTGTGAGAAAATAGAGGGGTGTAAATTGTCTGTGAGATGGTAGATATGATCTTATCTCACAAAGCAATGGTTGCTGCTGAATCCTTTCATTGATAACGTTAATAGGAATTGGGATTTTCTGCATTATTGAAAAGAAATGTATACTGAGTAAGGAAAAAAATGAAGCATATTAAATGTTTTGTTTATAAATAATAATGATTTGATAGATACTTGGATATATCTGTCATAGATTTCAGTAGCAGTCATGTCAAGGAGAGTTTCTGCATATTTTTCTTCGACAGTAACAGTTAGGTAGCCGGTGTCATCGTGTATGTTGAGCTGGAGCTTTGCTCTGTAAAAGTGAGAAGAATAAGATTGAGATGCTGTTTATTGGAAGCAATGTAAAAGAACAGTTATGTAATTGATTCAAGTGAAATGGATACTTTGGTTTTGGCTTTTTGTCCTTTGTTTCACAGAAGCTGCAGTCAAATTCAATATCCATCATTGCTCCTGTTGATTTGCTACACGTAGCACAGCTAGGAACAAAAAATTTCTGCTCAAAGTTGGCTATCAATGGAGTTCCTTTGATCCAAAAGTTTTTGATCTATTTAAAGGCAAAAAAGTTGCAAATCATGATTTTTGTCAGTAAATTATTTATGTAAATTTTTGGTAGCAGAGCATGGAATAAAAAAATGTACTTTACCAGTTCTGAAGAGCCAAGAATTTGTGAGATTGGCCTTATTTGAGTGTGCACTGGAGCAACTACTTTTTGATTCATTTTTTCATAGAGCCTTTGACTGATGACTTTTTCAATATATGCTTTATTTTCATCACACCTGTGATATTTATGGAATTTTTTGGAATGGTTATATTTATTTGTGAATGTGAAAGTGTTTGTGTCTAAGAGCAGGAAATAAAGGTATACATACCAGACTTGGAGTGATGCTGCCTCCTGTAGTGGTGGATTAGTGACAATTGTGGTATTGGGACGAGTAGCAATGTCAATTCCTTGAGTTGTTATTTGCAGAGAGGTCAAAATAAGACAAAAGAAGGTATTTGATTAGATAAATGATTTTGTATGAGTTAATTAAGTTATGATTTTAATGAAAAGCAATAAATTAACCATGATATGTTGTGATCTTTGGCCGGACAAGCAGGACTATTGGACATGTATGAATAGTATTCATGAGCTGAATTCCTTCAATATAGACATATGGTTCCCACATGGTGAAGATCATGGGTCTACATCTGAAATATATAGATATCAATGTGCAAGAGAGATAATTTATTATATGGATAATTAGTCATGTGAAAAACAGAGAATTTAGTATATGGATAAGTGGTTGAATGAAGATATGGTGTATGTGGAAGCATGTTGAAGAAGAAAAAAAGTTGGAAATTTACTCAGCATTAACAGCGACAAATCTGCGAATTGTGCGTGGTCCTTTTACTGTTGGTATAATAGATTCTGGAAATCCTTGAATTAGAGCACAAAGAAGATCTGCAGAGATAAAATGATTTGATAAATAGAGAGTGTAAATGCAGAAAAAGTTAAGGTATATATGGTTGTATTGAATGAATGATAATAGTAAATGTATGTTTACTGAATCTGATGGAATGATTGTTTTTATGTTTGTCAAGATCCCAGAAGGAAGTTAATGGGAACCGATTGTGGAGGTTCAGCTCATTCTGTTTCTGTGCTTGCTTGATGAAAGTTGTTTTGCTGATGGTTAGTTGCCATGATATAGATCCAGCTTGGTTTCTTTGATCAGTGATGGCTGAAATAGCAGCATTGCCAATGTAATAGGTACGGTAAAGATCAAGTTTGGTATCTGCATAGTTCACATCTCTGGTAAAAGCAATTGCCTGGATTGATTCATTCTGGAAAGAAAGCAGTGATCAATTGGTTAATAAGTTCCTGATAAATGAAGTTAAAAATTGATAATAGATGAATAGGGAATGGTATAGTGATATAATTGAAAGTGTTTGTTAATTTCATGGATAATTATCATAGTAAAGAGTAATGACAATATTTAGTTCTATGGCTGATATGTTTTTGATGGAAGGAATTTGTAATATGGAATTCACCTGTTCATCTGCAAACATGAAACGCTGGAATGTGTTTTGGTCTTTTCCTCTGAAGATGTTTGTTTTTTCAATAAGGATGACTTTTATGATCCAGTCATTTGATTTGTCTGTCAGGTTGCTGATAGTAGTGCACTTGTCTTCCATATCTGTAACATGAAATATAAAGAATATATTATTAGCCATAGAGATATGTAAATATATAGAGTAATAAATATAGGCATTTGGAATTAAAGACATGTAAGTTGAATACTTAATCATGAGCTGCAGCTGCCAAAATTTCCTGATAAACTACATTGCGTGTGCAATCATTCGATAGAGAATCAGAAGAAACAGGTCTAAGCAGAATTTTAACATTATCAGCACTTTTAGCTCTTGATAGTGCAACATACAATTGACCATGTGAAAATACTGGTTCTTTCAAATATAATCCTACAAAATCAAGTGTTTGTCCTTGTGATTTGTTAATTGTCATGGCAAAGCATAATGAAATTGGAAATTGAGTGCGTTTGAAGGGTATTGGGTATGATTCATCATTGGAGCTATGTAATGGAATCCGGGGAATGAAAACTTGTTTACCAGAATGAATTCCAACATAAATTTCAGCATGAATAACATTTTTGTTGAAATTCAAACAAATCAAACGTGTTCCATTGCATAATCCTTCTGCAGGATTGAGATTTCTTAGGAGTATAACTGGGCAATTTCGCTTCAATATCAGTTCATGTGGGGGTAGTCCTGGAGGGTGAATAGTATTTAAGAAGTCACCATGATCGGCTTGCTTGCTTGGATCTATGGTTTGATCGAAACTGATGTATTTGACTTCTTCTCCAGGGAACTTCTGGATCAACATTTGATTGACTTCATGTACAATATCATTTGTTGTGCTGAGAATGACTCTATTAATAACTGTAGAATTACCAGGTAGAAAGCTGGACAAGGATGGATAAACTGCATTGATGAGGGTGTTTAAGGATGGCTGATCATCAATAAAAGGAATGATCATATGAGAAGGCAACTTTACTTTGTTATCTACAATGACTGGCTGTGTGCCATTTCCAATGTTTAGAAGAAAATCTGAAAATGATGGATCCAAAGATGCTCTCATATTCTCAGTTAGGTGGATTTTTTCAAGCTGAGGCCAGACATATGAATTGATAAGTGATGCAGAAATGTAATCTTCCTTTTGACCTTTCCTTACAACTGGTAGAGTTTGTCGGAAATCTCCGCCAAAGACAATGATTTTTCCACCAAAGATCTGATCACAATTCAACAAGTCTCTGAGTAATCTATCAAACGATTCAATTGCATATTTTTTGGCCATTGCTGCTTCATCCCATATTATGAGTTTTGCAGTCTTGATTAGCTGAGATACGGCACTTTGTTTAGAAAGATTGCATGTGCTGTTAGCTTCATGATGGAGTGGAATCTTGAAGCGTGAGTGAGCAGTACGACCTCCTGGAAGTATTGATGCAGCTGCTCCTGATGTTGCAGTTGCTAATGCAATGTCACCTTTTGATCTGATTGTTGCGAGCAGTGCTTTATAAAGGAAAGATTTTCCTGTGCCACCAGGACCATCAATGAAGAATGCAGCTGATGTATTTGCATTGACTTTTTGCATTATTTTGTCAAATGCAGATTGTTGTCCAGGATTTAACATAGAAACTGCTGCTAAATCTTCTGTGGAGACAGGTATTGCAAGCTCAGCTTGTATTTCTTTAGCAGGATTGATGAATTCAACAGTGGGAATAAAATCTGAGAAACTATAGGTCTTTATGCTTTTTCCCATTATTTGCAAATAGTGATCAATTGAAGCAAGGACCTTTCTGATAATTTCAGTTTCTGATAATGATGAGTCTGCTGCGATATCTTCTGATAAGAATGGCTGAAACTTCGACCATAGTTTATGTGGATCAGCTGGTGAGCAATGGACTAAGATCACTGCAAATAGCTGTCTTAGACATTGTGACATTTTGTAGAGAATAGCTTCTGATAAGCATTCTTCAGCTCCATTGTCTATATGAAGCAATCCTCGTAATTCTGCTGCTTCTTTAAATGAAGATGCTAGATAACCATTAACTGTTTTTAGATCATCAAAGGATGTTGGTGCTCGAACGTGCATGAGCAGTATTCTGAGATAATATCTTTCTCCTTCAATTGGATGTGTTGTTGTTACACGACCGATGACCTGTCCTCGTTTTCTAGTATACCATATTCTGTCACCTTCATCCCAGACAAAATTTTGAGGAAATTCCTTGTAGAGAAGATTAAGATTTTCTGCATCTTTATTTGTTTGATTCATTGAAAAGAATTCTGTCAACATTGTTCGTGAAAGTCTGTCATCTTGAATGACATCTGTTAGAGGCCGATTCTCATCGAAGCACATCGATTGGTAGTTTTCAAGGTGTAGTTGAAGCAAAATAACTGATGGACTGATAAGATTGAGATCAAAAGCATAAATCCTCCACATAGCTTCAGGAGCACATACCCACCTTGCAGACTGAAAATTTTTTATCTCATCAATAATCTTATCTGTTTGATCTGCTGTCAATTGATACATCACTCTGTCATGACCCTTGTATATATATTTATAGATGTACTTTACAGCTTCAATGGCAGAACATATTTCAACGTTGATGTGACAATCGTATTTTGCAAGAAGATATGGATTGTAAGGGACAATCCATCGGTTATCTAGCTCATGTTGTCTGATATAAACTTTGCTTCCATCATCTCGTCTCCTATATATAGGATAGGAATTTTTTCCATGCTTTGTATATTCTGAGAAATCCTTTGGATAGTTGTTTCTGCACTTGTGATTTTGTCGCATGCATGGATTACTTGGATTCATTGATCCACAAGGGCCATGAAGCATGTGCATTATCACCAGAGAATATAGATATGGTGATTGATGTCTATCAAGAAGCTCTGCACAAACAATGTTGTCATATTCTTCTGGTGAGAACATCTTTGATTGTTCCTTTAGAATGATCAGGAAGTGAGCATGGGGCAAACCTCTTTTTTGAAATTCAATGACATAAGTGTAAGCAGCAACATGACCGAAAAGATGTTTCTTGAAAAGATCTTCTTTCAATTGTTCAATTTTTGCACGAAATACCCGTGTAATCAAATCAGGTCGGTTTTGACACTCATCAGTTTCAAGCAGATGGTTCTTGATCTCAGGCCAAGATGGATTGCAGGTCATTGTGAGGAAAATATCTGGCTTTCCATAACGTTGCACAAGGGTCATTGCATCCATATATCGGCGTCGCATATCTCTTGGTCCTCCTATAAAACTTGCAGGCAGAATGATGCGTTTTCCGACATTTGATGCATTTGTGGATCCTTTTGCTATGACATCAAGTAATCCTTGATAAGCCTCTGTTCTCAATTTGTTTTGTTTGCCTCTGTGAAATTCAAGCCGCGATGTCTCTAACTTGACATAGGTGTCAACAGAATATTGCTGCAATAGACGACCGATATGCAGCAAGTTTGATTGATCTCCATTTCGCATTTGAAATTTATAAGCATAATATTCTCTGCATGAAACAGTTGGTCTCTGTCTTTTTTTCTTCTTAGCAGCTGTTAACAGAAGGAAAATGTAATAATGAGGTATTATATATTATAGTAAATAAGAAGGAAAAAATGTGAATGTTTGTAGATATATGTATACCTGTTTGTTCTGCAATAAATAGTTGTTCTATATCAGTGCATTGATCAATAGAAAGCAAATTTTCTTTCTCACAAGTTTGATCAGGTTGCTGAAGAATCTGAGTTTTGGTCTTTCTAAGAATTCCAGGATGCCATCCAGTCTCTCCAGAAGGAAATATCAATGGATATTGTAATGTGTCATAACAACCATAATGTTGTTTGACTATTTTTCTGCTTCCTGTTTTTGTACATATTTCAATCTCTCTTGAGCTGTCTCCATTAACACTGTCACTATCCAACCAAACTGCTGCAACTTGAGATACTGAAGGAATATTGAACACACGTTGATCCAATCCAGGATTAGATTTGAGGAAAATCCTGTATTTATCCAGGTCTTTAATCTCTGCTAATCTTCTAATAAAGACAGAATAAGGATTGTGATCAAGAATAGATTTTAGCTGCTGAACAATTGACTCCCTAAATTTGCTTGATAGAGCCATTCTATTTTGTACTTCATGCTCCGTATCATAAAAATAGAGCTGCAGATTTGATGTTTTTTCACCATCAGAAGGTTTCAGTGGATTGACAAAATGATAGATTTGTCCTTGAACTCGAAAAGTATAAATGCCTTTATTTCTTTTGCTCAGCTCCCTGTCATAGTGGACTCCTAATGATGTGAAGGCAAACATATTGTTGTAACTTCTGATACACTGCCTAAATTCAACAGCTTCAGGAGTGTTTCCTCTATAAAGTTGCAGCAATCTATCTGTCATTTTTGTTTCTGCTAGACGAATCTCTCCGGATGCACAACAAAATTTCGGTGGTTCCATATAAAAACGCTTAGCATGACAATGTGGACAATCTGGAACAGATGGTAGGATGGTTGGCTGTAATGGTATTTGCTGGAGCAATGGTATATTTTTTTTGCGACGTGTCGGGGCTAGAAGCATTAAATAGGAATCTGTATGAGTTATAATTGGAAGATGGACAAACTGTTTGTTATATACAAAGAGATAAAAGGAATGGAAATATGATTAATATCTGTTGGCGCACCACTTTGATTTTGGATGGAGGAGGATGAAATCAATGGTTCTGTCATTACCCTTGATTGTGCTGAAAATCCGTTATTATAATTTCAGCTATAATATTGATAGAAAACCGCAATGCAGTATCGATATCTATTATAATGATACAACATTCAGTGTTTTTTCAGATTATTGAAAGAGATAGAGAACGTACAGATATCAATGGGACAATTGAACCACTGAGTGGTAGCATTAGGCAACGATGAAGTGAAAAGATCTTGTAAGACATGATCATTTACTACAGGAAGATGGTCTATATGCATATACATAGGAATGGAGAAATTTAAAATTTAGGTACTGTTGAAATGAATAATAAAGGAGGAGAAAAAATAAATGGAATGACTAAGAAGCGAGTAGGTACATGGATCAATCTCAGATATAGCCGATGTAGATAAGCTATCCACTATATGAGAAAGTGGCATAGTTGAGAAAGGAAAGCACGAGGAGGCACTTTGAACAAAAGATGAAGATGGGAAAAGACCATATGGACATTGATAAGGCAAAGAACTGGTAGCTGTTGATGTAGCAGTATAAATAGGGACATCAATTAAATGGTGTTCATCTTCTAAAGGATTGGCAACAGGAAGAACATCTGCAACATTAACGTTGCGTGTTTGTTGAAGTGTAATAGAGGTTGTTTTTTTGCTGTCTATCTGAGCACCATGCTGCTGACGATTGACTATCTTGGCAGCATATCTGTCTCGGCGTCGCTGATTATTTTGCATGCGGTATTCATCTTGCGAGCAAAGTTTACGCTTTCGAGGCATACTAAATAAAAGTAAGAAACATAAAGGAAGATACAGTATAATTAAGGGTATCTATAATTATATAGGATAGCTAATTAATGAGTCGATGCTGGAGGAAAAATGACAGAGCGTAGGAATCACAATTGTTATAGAGGTAGGAACAAATATAAAGGATAGCATCGCAATAAAAGTATAGGAAATTTATATGAGCCAGGAAAATATGAAAATCAGATAAGATAGTAAGTGCAATATAAAAGAATATAGATAGCGTTTTACCTGATAGGAAAGAGCCAGAAAGAAATGGAACAAGGAGGAAAAGACAGAAGAGCCTGGAATCAAAATATACAGAGATTTATAATAATTCAAAATAAAAAGGAGAAACAATCAAAATCAAGAAAAAGAATTGATAGTAAAATCAGATACAACAAAAGATAAAAGCATGCATGGAATGAAAATGAAACGTACATAACATGGGAATGAGAACAGTATAATGCAGTGAGTAAAAACATGGACAAGGTTACTAAAAAAAGGCGTAACCAAAGGAGCCAGCAATCTATTGGAAGAAAAAGACATGCATGAGAGATTAAATGCATCATCATAAATAGCAGAAGCAATAATATATAATGACATAAATGCATGGCTGATCAACAGCGGACAACAACAAAGGGCAAAGTTGTTATTAATGGAGGGGGAAGACTGGTGGAAGAGATATATAAAACATGGACATAAAAGGAAACCAAACATGAAACAGGAAGAAAAGTTGAGAGAAACAAAACAAAGAATTAGAAGGTAATTTACCAGGCAGAACTTGGAAGAACGAAGATGCAGTAAAGCAGGAGAAAATAAGGATGAGAGAAAGATACAGTAGAATAAAAGGTGAGAAACTCAGTTGGGAAGTATATTGTGATGAAAGGAATGGAAATAAGAGGTCAAATAAAAGTGGGAAATTAGCGGTAGTACAAATCGCATGGATAGCAGACTGGAAGGAATAAAAGTAAGTAATTAAGATAGAATGAACAGCTGTAGGAAAGTGTAAGTACCAAAAAAGTAAACAGATGCATTTAATGTAGATTAGACAGTGAAAACCAATTGATGTGAAAAGGATAAAGACAAGTACCACCAATGCAATTGGATGAATAGCACGTGGCTATAAAGCAGGCTTAATATAGAAAACGACATGGGCAGACTCAATATTGATTAGACAATGGATATGGGATGATCAAGGAAAAGAGATAATTGTAAACGGATAACTTTATAGAAAAAATATATAGCACAATAATAATAATTTATTGATCAATAAATATTACAAAAGTAATATTTATGAAATAAGGGGAAATGATCCCATTATTTTTGAAGCAGTTATCTAATTAATGTAGAGAATAAAAACGATGTTCTAAAGGAATATGATAAAAGTAATATTTTTGGAGCATAGGGAAATTATCTTACATTTTTCAGAATAAATGTGTCATTAATTAGGAAAAAGCAAAAACGGAAAATCTGTACTGACTAATAAATAAACATGTAATTGATTATTATTTTGGATTTGTTATATTTATTTTATGTCAGTTAGTCTTAAAATGTCAAAGCTTTAGACTAATAATTCTACAGACTAATAATTAATCAGTAAAAAGAAAAAAAGGAAAATTGTATTGACTAATAGATAAACATCTAATTAATTATTATTGTGTATTTGTTATATTTATTTTAAGTAACTTAGTCTTAAAATGCAAATATTGTAACAATAGTATTTTTTATATTAAAACCGATACAATTGATTTTATTCAGTAAATCGACAAGCGATTGGTTTTGTTACAGAAGCGAGGTTTTTAAAAAATAGAGGGAAATTATGCTTTGATTTGCATTCATCAGATGCGTGCAGAATTTCGTTGCAGATATACATGCTGCAGTGAATTAAATATTTCCTGGGATATGGACGACTGGAGACAGGAGATACAGCAGCACGGCAAGGTACAAAAAATAAAAGGACAAAATTGACACCGGAATTACAAATAAACCTGGACAAAGGGCACAATCGGAATAGATGGCAAAAGCTAAAAGGAGAAAAGAAAGAACAATAGACAAAGCTGCTCCATGCGGGGGCAAAATATAATGTTGAAAGACAAAGTAAAAGACACAAAAAGGCAAAATCTGCAGTGAATTAAATATTTCCTGGGATATGGACGACTGGAGACAGGAGATACAGTAGCACGGCAAGGTACAAAAAATAAAAGGACAAAATTGACACCGGAATTACAAATAAACCTGGACAAAGGGCATAATCGGAATAGATGGCAAAAGCTAAAAGGAGAAAAGAAAGAACAATAGACAAAGCTGCTCCATGCGGGGGCAAAATATAATGTTGAAAGACAAAGTAAAAGACACAAAAAGGCAAAATCAGCCGGAGAATCACATTGAAACCAAGACAATCAACTGTAGCTGGAGCTTCGCCGCTTTATGTAGTTTAAGATAAGATAAAAGGTCAATCGGGGAAATTTTGGGAACTTATAAAAGGCACGTTTCACCCCCCGGGCTAGATCACGCGGTCTGTGGCTGCTTCCGGCACTCGCAGGTCGTGGGGTCGAATCTCACTTAACGCCTGGGTGCGGTTGGGGTGGTGCTGTACTCCAGGCGTAGGGGATTAGTCGGGCCGCCTTCGGATCTTGACCCGGACACCCCTGTGTTGACAAAAAAAAAAAATGTAAAAGGCGCGTTTCATATTTATTTATTTATTTTTTGCCTATTGGTAACTTCTATACTACTCCCTATTTAAAGGAGGGCCTAAATGAGTCAAAAGAGACAGAAATAGAGGTTCTCACTTCTAAATCAGAAATACACCATTCAGATTTGGATTCTGTTGCAGGTGCATAGAGATTTGAAACTGTGATCTCCTATCTAATGGAGGCCCAAATGAGTCAATGGACTAGAGGTAATAGTTCCCACCTCTAAACTAAAGAGACACCTTTTGAATTTTACTGTAAGTGCAAAGGTTATAGTTTCGATCTGCATTTTAAGTTTCACCAAGCGGCCAATTTATCTAGGACGAGTTGATTTAATATTTAAAAGAGCATGAAAACTCTCTAGCAGCTAATTTGCGAGATGGAATTTGACAAGACAAGAAAAAGAAGTGTGAGAAAGGAAAACTTTTTCTATCATTTTGCAAGATTCATTACCCTAAGAAATGAAATGATCAGGCGGCCAACTTATCTAAGGCGAGTTTATTTGATATTTGAGAGAGCACGAAGACTCTTTAACAGCTAGTTTGGGATATGGGATTTGATAAGAAAAGAAAAGGAAGTGTGATAAAGGGAAACTTTTCTGTTGTTTTGCGAGCTTCATTACCCCAAGACTAGGCATTGTGCCCCGCGAGTTTCGTGGGGTGCCCATTATTGATTGTTTAAGGGTAATGTAAGATTTATTTAATAATTAATGTTTAGAGTGTTTTATATGATAGTAGGGTTGGAATAATAAATAGAGGAACAATATATTGGATTAATATATTTATAAATAGATATAGTAATATTGTTGTGATTTGTATTTAATTTTTTAAGAGTAACAGGATGTAAATATTATTTAAATTAATGGAATGTAAATCATTTTTTAAGAGTTGAGATAAATTAATAATTCAAAATAATTTCAATATGTTAATTTTTATATTGTTAAATATAAGTGGAAGTAGAATAAAGACAATTTAGGGAACAGATAATTGCTATTGCAAGAAGCTGTAGTGGTCATGTTTAATTATGATTGTTGGATAAAGTCTCTGCTAAAGAGCTGCAGATGATAATTGTTTTCATTGAGTAGGGTGAACAGGATGACA
Source organism: Coffea eugenioides (assembly GCF_003713205.1). Classification (NCBI taxonomy): domain Eukaryota; kingdom Viridiplantae; phylum Streptophyta; class Magnoliopsida; order Gentianales; family Rubiaceae; genus Coffea; species Coffea eugenioides. The sequence continues at coordinate 33,811,546 of NC_040044.1, read as the reverse complement.
CTTCCTTCATGTAAGAAGTGTTTTTGTGCGAATATTGGCCAACCTTTTGTTATTTCTATTCCTTCTAGCTGAAAGATCCATCGAGTTTTAGCATGATAGCAATTGATGACTCCTATGTTGTCTGTTTGTATATGCGAGGGTATATCACCAATGAGTACCTGAGATAGAAAATAGGGAAAAAATGTAGTTGTATTATGAAATGAGAGTAGCAATGTAGTGCATGAATTATATTGATTGGAATGTAATTTGTATGAAACTCACCAAAGATTCAAGATCGTGTGTTAGATAGTGGAAGAGTTTAGTATTGAAAAACTAAAAGAAAAGAAATATAGTGAAGAATACAAATTCATAAATATAATATATACAAATTAAGGATTTTTAACAATTTGAAATTATAAATTTAGAATCATATATTTGTATTTATTGATCGAATAATTGTTTTTTGAATCAATAAATATTGGATTGATTTAATTTTAAGTTTATATATATTAGATACATGTCAAGTACATATGATTTTCATTCATTTGTATTAATACGAAATAGCATAATCAATTTATATATATTGACTGGATACACATAGAATTTGTATTCATTTGCATATGTTAGGTGCACGTAGGATTTTTAGCGATTTGTATATTTTTTCATATTTAATATTTTTGCTAATATATACATTTTGGAGAAAATTAATTAAATTTATATATATTAGATACATGTTAAGTACGTACATATGATTTTCATTGATTTGTATTAATACGAAACAGTATAATTGATTTATATATACTGATTGGATACACATAGAATTTTTATTCATCTGCATATATTAGATGTACGTAGGATTTTTAGGAATTTGCATATTTTTTCATATTTAATATTTTTTCTAATATATATATTTTGGAGAAAATTAATAAATAAGCGAATAAATATAAAAATAAGGCTATTTTATGTATTAGATGTGCATAGCATTTTTAGTGATTTGTGAAATTTTTTAACTGTTAATATTTTTGTCAATATACACACTTTCGACAAAATTAATAAATAAGCATGTTAATAAATAAGTGGATAAATATAAAGAAGGAGGGAAAATTATAAATATAGAAATAGTCTCGAAATTATAATTATTTGATATAAATAACACTTATTATATGTTAATACAAGGTAGTATTATTAATTTATATATATTAGATATACGTTAAACACATATAATTTTCATTGATCTGCATTAATATAAAATAGCATAATCGATTTGTATCTATTGATTAGATACATATAGAATTTTTATTCGTTAGTATGTATTAGATATACATAGGATTTTTAGTGACCTGCGTAGTTTTTTGATAGTTAATATTTTTTTCAATACACACACTTTTGACAAAGTTAATAAATAAGTGAGTTAATAAATAAGCGGATAAATATAAAGAATGATGGAAAATTATAAACATAGAAATAGTGTCGAAATTATAATTATTTCACATAAATAACACTTATTATATGTTAATACAAAGTAGTATTATTAATTTATATATATTAGATGCATGCTAAACATATATGATTTTCATTTATCTGCATTAATACAAAACACCATAATCGATTTATATATATTGATTAATATGTTTGTGTATATAGCAACCTGCATGTTTTTTTGATATTTAATATGTTTGTTAATATACACATTTTAGAGATGCACGTAGGATTTTTAGCGATTTGCATATTTTTTTCATATTTAATATTTTTGCTAATATATACATTTTGGAGAAAATTAATTAAATTTATATACATTAGATACATATTAAGTACATATGATTTTCATTGATTTGTATTAATACGAAACAGTATAATTGATTTATATATACTGATTGGATACACATAGAATTTTTATTCATTTGCATATATTAGATGTACGTAGGATTTTTAGGAATTTGCATTTTTTTCACATTTAATATTTTTGCTAATGTATATATTTTGGAGAAAATTAATAAATAAGCGAATAAACATAAAAAGAAGGCTATTTTATGTATTAGATGTGCATAGCATTTTTAGTGATTTGCGTATTTTTTTAATAGTTAATATTTTTGTCAATATACACACTTTCGACAAAATTAATAAATAAGCGAGTTAATAAATAAGTGGATAAATATAAAGAAGGAGAGAAAATTATAAATATAGAAATAGTCTCGAAACTATAATTATTTGATATAAATAACACTTATTATATGTTAATACAAGGCAGTATTATTAATTTATATATATTAGATATAGGTTAAACACATATAATTTTCATTGATCTGCATTAATACAAAATAGCATAATCGATTTTTATATATTGATTAGATACATATAGAATTTTTATTCGTTAGTATGTATTAGATATACATAGGATTTTCAATTAGAACGACTTTAATTATCCACTCACTTGATTTATTTGTCAAACTATTCACAGGAGTGCATTTGTCATCCATGCCTGCAATATAGAACATCAAAAGTATATTAATATGGATGGAATGATGCAAATATATAAGATGCTGAATATAAGCACTTTTAATTGAAAACTTTTAAGTTCAGTACTTAATCTTCAGCTGCAGCTGCTAAAATTTCTTGATACACTACATTTCGAGTACAATTACTGGACAAAGAATCAGAAGCAATGCGTCTGAGTAAAATTTTAACATCATTAGCAATTCTGGCCCTTGATAATGCAACATATAATTGGCCATGTGAAAATACTGGTTCTTTCAAATATAATCCTACAAAATCAAGTGTTTGTCTCTGTGATTTATTAATTGTCATGGCAAAACATAATGAAATTGGGAATTGAGTACGCTTGAAAGGTATTGGATATGACTCATCATTAGAACTGTGCAATGGAATGCGAGGAATGAAAACCTGTTTACCAGAATGAATTCCAACCGAAATTTGTGCATGTATGATGTTTTTGTTAAAATTTAAGCATATCATGGGGGGTTCCATTGCATAGTCCTTTGCTGGATTCAGATTTCTTAGGAGAATAACTGGGCAATTTGGTTTCAAAATCAACAAATGTGGAGGTAATCCAGGGGGTGGATAGTATTTAAGAAGTCACCGTGATCAGCTTGTTTTGTTGGATTTATTGTCTTATCGAAGCTGATATATTTGATTTCTTCTCCAGGGAACTTCTGAATCAAAATTTGATTGATTTCGTGCACAATATCATTTGTTGTACTGAGAATGGCTCTGTTAATGAGAGTTGAATTCTGAGGGCAAAAGCTAGATAGAGATGGATAAACAGTGTCTATCAGAGTGTGCAAGGATTGCTGATCATCATTAATGAAAGAGACAATCATAGAAGAAGGCAATTGTATCTTGTCATTTGCAATGGTTGCTTGTGTGCCATTTCCAATATTGAGCAGAAAATCTGAGAATGATGGATCGAGAAATGCTCTCATATTTTCAGTCAATCGAATCTTTTGGAGGTGTGGCCAAATATATGAGTTGATGAGAGATGCAGAAATGTAATCTTCTCTTTGACCTTTGTGGACGATTGGTAAAGTCTGTCGAAAATTTCCACCGAAAACAATGAGTTTTCCACCAAATATTTGATCAGAATTCAGCAAATCTCTAAGTACTCTGTCAAAGGATTCAATTGCATATTTTTTTGCCATTGTTGCTTTATCCCATATTATTAATGATAATGTAGGTTATAATTTTAGAGAAAAGTTTTTTTTTTAAATTTTGGTTTTTAGTTGTATATTTTTGAATTTTTTAGTTTTTGAAATATTATTGAAGTAATATTTTTGGAATAGAGTAAATGGAAGGTAATGGAAAGTGGTACAATTAATTTGTATTTATTAGATAGTTATGAATTTTTTGTTGATAAGTATTTTATGGCGGTTGTATTTGTGTTATGCTATTTAATTTAAAAATGGAAGAAGTTTAAGTTGATAATTGGGTTATTAACGAATATTATTGAAGGAGTATTTTTGAAATAGAGAGGAATTATGTTATATTTTGAAAAATAATTGGTTGCAGTAAAATATATTTTGGAAAAAGTGGAGATATGTAAAATGGGTGATAAATAGGATATAAAAATATATTTATATGTTTTTGTAGTCAAAATATTTTTGTGTTTGTATTATAGAATTAAAGTTGTGTTTCTAGAGAGTAAATATTTTTGTTAATATATATATTGTGAGGACTCGTAAAAACTATTATTTTTAAGCCTAATTTATGGCTTAATAAATTATTTAATTGGATTTTTACCACGAGGAATATTTTCTAGTCTCATTAGACCTAAGTACATGGTATCATAGTTTCGTTACATTTTTAAAGTGTCTCGTTTCAAAAATTATTTTCTTAGGAGCTTGTTTAGAGAAAAGGTGAAAATACGTTTGGAGAATTTTGCCAATTAGGAGTACAATTAGCCCGGAAATTTGGGACATGTACAACGGTTTTAAAATAGGTAATTTTAGATTTAAGTACTTAAGTGATAGTTAATAGTATTATCGTTATAAGAATTTCTCGGAGGTTTCGCGTTATAGCGCTAAAATTGACGGTACGCGTTTTCACACGCGCGGCTTTATTTGAGGGACTTTAGACCCTTATTTCGAGACAATTAAGAGTGAATAATATTTATATGAACATAAGTACATTAGAGGTTTAGTGCACTAGTGAACCAAACGCGAGAGAAATCGAGCCCTAATGAGGGTTGACTTTGGAGTGAATTTTCACCACTCATTTTAATCTTCCCTTGGAAGCTAGAATTGATCATATTTCACTCTCTCTTCTCTCCCAAAGTGCCGACCAGCCCACCTCTCTCTCTCACTCCATTATTTCAAAATTTTCTTCACCAAATCAACCACAAAACTTCAATCAATCTTCACCAAACTTGAAGACCATCTAGCAAACTACTTGGAGATTGGATCTAGCTAACTAAAGGGCTGCAATTCACGGTTTCTTGGAGCCTCTTGAGGACCGAAAATTTCTGATCTAAAGCACTAAGGAGGTATAACATCATCCTACACCTTAAACTTGGATTATGATGGTAGAAATACATCTTTAAGCTATTGCATGTGTATGGATGGCTCGGTATTGTTGGAAAATTTGAAAGTGGGCTCTATGAATTCCCACACTTGGGTTGTTGCTGATTAGAGGTTTAATGTTGGATTTAATGGTAGTTTAGTGGTTAAAATGATGGATTTATGGAGTATTATTGTTGGAAACTCAAAGTTGAGGTAATGACAAGAAATTTCCGAAACTGCCCCTGTTTTGTTCGGCCATGATAAGGCCAATTTTTGGTGATTTATTGGCGTAAACCTGATGTTTATATGTTATGTTAGATGTGTAAAAAATTTCATTGGAAAACATTAACGTTTAGATGGGCAAATGAATTTATTCGTGAACTAGGCAAGCTGGAAAACTATTTTCGGATAACCCTGTCCAGCGGTAGCATTTTGACCATAACTTTGTCCTCTGACTTCGAAATTGAGTGCCGTCAGTGGCATTCGAAACTAAACATCCATACCTTTCCAACGGTATAAAATACGTATTCTGATTCCATGTGTAGGAGCCGAACCATTCGTTTTAAGATAGCTGTCCTGTCTCTCGGATCTGCTGGAATGATTTGTCGAGGCAGCAACTTGAGGCTCAATTTCGAGCTAGTTGCTTGCCAAATTTCAGAACGTTTCCTTCTGTGAACTTCTAGCCCTATGAATTTATTTTCTAATGCCATAAACCATGCTCAATTCCGAGTTAGGTCGACTGAGTTGTGATCAAAACAATAACACTGCTCTGTTTTGGAAAAACCTACTTTTGGACAGATTTGGAATAAGACTTGTTGTGGTCTTATTAAATGAAATTCATGGTGTTAAACACCTACCAAATGCACCCTGAACGTTCCTTAGACTTTTCTTTCACATATGAACCATGATTGAAGGATTTTCTTAGCCAAACGATTGGATTTGGAAAGAAAAGGATTAAAGGCAGATTGCCTTAAGAATTTTTCCGAACTTTAGTTGGTTCGTTGACTACCTTCCCGAAGTTATTTTTCTGTGAAACTTGATAGAGAGATACTCTTTATATAAGAGTAAAATACTGCCAATTTTGGTACCAATCCAAGTTCGTTTCGATACCTAATTAAATTTCTACTGTTGGAGGTTCAAATCTGGAAATTCTTCTCCAGTCTTGAATTTTCCCCAACTTTGAGCTACCGTATCTCGGTACTCGAAACTCCGATTCTTGATCCGCTTGCTTTGGTATAAACCTCACTTGCAACTATAATTGAGTTACAAATTCCAGAGGCCGGTTCGCAACGTGTGAATCGTACTGAATTTTCAAAGTTGGTCACAATCCAACTTAATTCTGCCTTGTAAACCGAGTCTGTACCTTCAAGCTCATTTTTGAGCACTTTCCACTTCGATTCATGAAAAAGGGTCTTCTAGGAACTTATAGTACTTTCTAAGAGGTTTCCAACGGTATAAAGTTTTCCAATTCTTGACTTGTGCCGAGTGAGTTACGATTTTTCAAAGATTCATAATAAAACTGAAATTTTCCAATTTCAAGGAAATAGAATTTTTCAAGAACTCTTTATTCTTTTGATATTATCTAAACGTTTTATCCCCGATTTCCTAGATAAAGGCTTAAATACTTTTGAACGTTATCAAACCCCACTCGAACCTCGATTTACGAGTAATTGAGGTTCATTTTCACGGAATTCACTCGATTAATGCTAGTGAACGAATTATTCCTCGATATTTGGGATATGAATGATAATTCACTACTATTTGCTCAGGCGCACACGAGGACCTTTAAGAGGATTCCCCGGTGGACGCTTGAACTTCCCTTGACCTTACTTACACCTAATACTTGGTGAGTGTCAGGTGTATGTAAACTTGTTACATGTTTAATTATTATTTATGATTGGAAATCTTGAAAGTGGAGTCGAGTGTGTACTTTACCACACTCGTTCTCATTAGAAATGAAATTTTAATGATTGAAATGCATTGAATGAATGATTGAAATGCATTGAATGAATGAAATGTATTGGTATGCTAGCTGCATACGTCGTTGGAGTGAATCTCCTCGACACACAGTGCTTGGGGACGTCCAAATCTCATTGGCCGACCTTGGACTCGAGCCGGCATGGGCTTGGTCGGGAACCTTGGCGAGCCATGAGATGAATAAGCTTGACTTAATGAGAGGTTTTGCTTGGCATACTCGAGTAGTATCGCCACAAACAAATGACAGGCGGGCCCGATACAGGGGTATGTAAGGTGAAAGGGGACAGGTTAAGTGGAGTTCTACGGACTAAACCTACCCGATTGACGGAGTGTCAATTCGTGGAGGTTATTGAATGCGCAAGTGGAATATAGCTCCTGGGAGCTCCAGTATCCTTGAATTGTTTCTGGTTATATTTCCATTAAATTGTTAATTACTAAAATGCGATTACTTGATTTATATATTGAGATTGTTATTTGAGTAAGGTGCTTGCATGTGTGTTCTTGGCCTCATGAGCGTTTTGCTCACCCTGTAGAATTGTTTTCCTTATCAGGACTGGACCCGGGGACGAATTGGAGAAACCCTCCTGATGTACTTTTGTTTAGGGTTTCTATCATCATTATGACTACGCCTCTTGGTTTTGGGTTGTACTTTTGTATTTGGAATGTAGTACTTGGGCATGAGATGAATTTGGGTAAAGTTGTATTTTGAACACCCGATGTACGGGTTGGATAATGGATGACCATGTTTACTTGAACGC